>NW_006408691.1:4585707-4608548 GCF_000296735.1 Chrysochloris asiatica | reverse complement strand
CAGCATTTTTCAAGCCAAAAGAACTGAAGAAAAGCTTCAAGCCTTGAGTTGCACTATTGAAGGATTCATTCGATGGCAAAATATTGAATGATGTAGGAAACAAATAAAGAATATGGAAAGAATACACAGTTACTGTACCAAAAAGAACTGTACCAATGTTCAATGATTTCAGGAGGTAGCATATGATCAGCAATCAATAGTACTGAAGGAAGATATCAAAGATACACTGAAGGCATTAGTGGACAGCAAGGTTCTAGGATTTAACAGAATACAACTGAAAATTATTATAAACAAATTGATGCAGTGCTGGAAGCACTCACTAGTCCATGTCAAGAAATTTGTAAGACCAGCCAACTGGAAGAGATTCATTACTTGTGTCGATTCCAAAGAAAGATAACTCAACAAAATGCAAGAAATTATCAAACAATAGCATCAATAGCATAGGAAAGTAAAATTTTACTGAAGATAATTCAAAAACGGTTGCAACGGCACATAGACAAGGGAGTTGCTAGAAAGTCAAGCTGGATTCAAAAAATGACGTGACACCAGGAATATTATTGCTGATGCCATGAGGATTTGGGCTGAAAGCAGAGAAAACCAGAATGATATTACTTTATGTTTTATTGACTATGCAAACTCATTGGATTTTGTGGAACATAATAAACTATGCATACATAGCATTATGAAGAATGGAAATGCCAGACACTTAATTGTGCTCATGCAGAACCTGTACATAGAACAAGAAGCTGTCATTTGAACAGAAAACACTGTGTCGCTTACAACCAGGGAAGGTCTGCATTAGGATTCTATCCTTTCACCATATTTATTCAATGTGTATGCTGAGCAAACAATCTGAGAATCTGGACTATATGAAGAAAAATATGGCATCAGGAATGGAGGAAGGCTCATTAACAGCCTGTGATATGCAGCTGACACAACTTTGAAGGATTTGAAGTTTCAGTATGGATTGGAAATCAGTGTAAAGACAATAAAACTGCCTCACAACTTGACTAACAACTAACATCATGATAAATGGAGAAAATATTGATGTCGTCATAGATTTCATTTTATTGTGTGGGTTAATGCATCAGGCTGCAAAGCTGTTTGAACTGCAAGGTTGGTGGTTCAAGCTCACCAGCTGCTTCTCAGAAACCCTATACAGGGGTTGCTATGGGTCGGAATTGACTCGACAGCACTTAACAACAACATAATTAATGCTCATGGAAGCAGCAGTCAAGAAATTAAAAAACATAACTGCATTGGACAAATATGCTGCAAAAGACATAGCTAAAGTGTTCAAGAGCAAAAATGTCAGTTTGAGGACTAACGTGTGTCTGACACAAGTCAGAGTATTTTCAATACCTCATACACATGTGAAAACTAGACAATGAATAAGGAAGACCAGAGTAGAACTGAGGCATTGGAATTATGGTGTTGGTAAAAAATATTGAAAGTACCATTGACTGCCAGAAGAACAAATCAATCTGTCTTGGAAGAAGTACAGTTAGAACGCTCCTTAGAAACATAACATGTACTGTGCACATATTATCAGAAGAGACCAATCCTTGGAAAAGGACATGCTTGGTAAAGTAGAGGGTCAATGCCAAAGAAGAAGACTCCCAGAGAGATTGACACAGTGGGAGCAACAATGGGCTCAAACATAACAATTGTGAAGATGTTCCTGGATCAGACAATGTTTTCTTCTGTGATGCATAGGGTTGGTCTATGAGTCAGAGCTGACTCAACAGCACCTACCTAACAACAACAGCAACCAAAAATAAAGTCTAAAGTTGATCCAAATACCTCATGGGATTCTTTCTGCTAACTTGAAGGTGCAAGATCATGGCTTCACTGCACTGTCAGTGAATTGGCCTAATACTATTTTAGAATTACTGTTTAGTGAGTAGGAAGCTTGGTGACTTTCAACTTTTGACAATAGAGATGGAGGAAAGACTACGGAAACCAAGTACTTTTCCTAGAATAAAAAAGGAAGGCAGGCAGCTGGACAGTCTCCAGATAGCTATGTCTCTAGTACCTGAGCCAGATAAGTTTGCTTAGCAGAGTTGTTCCTGCCTACACCTCTTGTCTGTGCTTTACTATTGAGCTGTGACCACAGGTGCACTGGCTGGATCCTTGAAACCAGTCGTCTTTGAGTGGCACTGAGTCTAATACATTCCCACAATGCGTCATCTCAGAACTTATCAAGCCCAACCACAAATAGGTTTGGTCTGTATGCAAAAGGGCAGTACTTTCCCAATGTGGGAGGACAGCAGGGCCAGGGCCTCCACCAGGGCTCCCTGAGGAAAAGGAATGAAGAGCAAGAGAGGATGGAGCCTTGAGAAGAGGGCGATGCTGTGGCCCTGCAATCCAGGCCTGAACAAGTGCCCAAATGTACACACAGAAGGCAGAGTCCTGTGTGAGCTGACACAGGCATGGAGGGCTGCGGAGGAAAGAGGAACCCATGTGGAGGTAGAACACAGTAGAGAATGGCCACCAAAGTAGAAGCCCTCTCAGGCCCTCTCCCAGGTCTCTGCCCATCTTTTCTTCTATTTTAGTGGTTGAGAGAGTCTGTGGGGCCTCCCTGTGGAGCAAGAAGGCATCCAGATGAGGTTGAAGCAGCTCAACCATCTAGATGCAGAGTCATCAAGGAGAGGAAACAGGCCTCAAATTGTGTGCAGAGGGTACCAAGGACCAGTCTCTGTAAGTCTCAGTCTTGCTAAGAGCCTCCTGGTTCTATCCCCATCCAACCCTAGGTGGTATAAGCATGGGTCACCTGTATAGCTTGCTCTGTCACCTGATGCTACCCAGGAAAGCTTGCATGCAGAGCATGCAAAGGGAGTACACATCACCAGTGCTATCTCAGAGCTCCTGGACTCTCCACATGGTCAGAGATCCTTGTCACACTTGCTGGTCATACACTCTCAGAGCCTCAGTCCCCTTCATGGAGTAGCACTGAGCATGTTTTGTAATCTCACACACTTATTCATGCTCTACAGAGAGGGCAACGCAGTTCTGGTCCTGGAAGGATGTCAAGTTGACCCTGCCATGGCCCCCAGCATGGACTCTAGTGATGTGCTTGCAGATGATCTTGGCTGTCAATGATTCAAGCTATTTCCAGGGTAAATGTGGTCTTCATAGACTCTTCCTTGATCTATTGCTACCACTTTCAAACCACAAATGACCATCAAGTTAATTCCAACTCCTGGAGACCCCATATGTGTTAGAGTAGACTAGGGTTTTCAGTGACTGATTTTTCAGAAGCAGATCACTAGATTTTTCTTTCAAAGAACCTCTGGGTAGACTCAAACCACCAATCTTTCTGATGTTGTTTTTAAGTGCCATTGAGTCAGTTCTGAATCATAGTGACCCTGTATAGGATTTCCAAGAAGCAGCTCATAGGTTTGAATTCCCAGCCCTGTGGTTTGCAGTACAGTGCTGATCCTACAGTGCCACACTCACTAAATCTTTTGTGCCACTGAGGGACCTGTTGATAATTGTCCTTCAAGTTTATTAAGGATCCACTGTTGACCTGCAAAAACACAGAGTTCTTAATGCTGTAACCAACAAGGAGCAGGGAGATCTCAATCCAAAGTGGAATGGAAGGGGCGAGACCACAGAGGCAATTTGTCAGGAACATGGAACACAACTGAGATAATCTTGCCAGAAGACCTATTCCATGAAGTGTGGGGCGGGGAGGTCTTTATTCATAGAACTGAGGTGACTGCAGAGTCTGGAGTTTATCTTTTGTTATTGTTAAGTGCAACTCTGTATGATTGGTGAGTTTGGACCACTGACCTGGTGATTCAAACCGACCTTGCAGTTCAGTGCTTATCCTACAATGTCACACCAGGACCAGATTAAAAAACAGATTCCATGATTTGCTGGGCCTGGGGGGCTCAGGATCTTAGTCTTGGGGAACATGGTTGTAAATTGGCAAAACGTAGTCCACAAGGACAATGTTCTGTATCCTACTTTGTTGAGTGGTAACTAGGAACTCAAAAACTCATGAGCAATCCCCTCAGATGCAACTTTTGGTCCCTCTTTGTCCAGAGGGGGGGAAAGTGGTAAAAACTGAAAACACTTGGAAACAATTTGTCCAATGGGCTAATGGACCACATGAACATCAATTTCCATGACCCTGAGACCCGAAAAACTAGATGGTGTCTGGCTACCACTAACAACTGCTCTGAAAAGGGTCACATTAGAAGGTCCTTAGATAGAGTGGGAGTAAATGTGTACTAAACTCAAAATCACAAAAAGACTAGGCTTACTGGTAGAACCCTGAGACTATGGCCCTTCATCACCATTCAGGTCTGAAGTAACTCACTTCCATTAATTGATTTTCAGCCAAGCAATAGATAGGTATATCAGAGGAACAGCAATACTAGTGAGGTACACACACCATCGAATGTTCAATCATTCGAGATCAAAAGTACAGCATTTACCTAAAGACAAATTCAGAAGGGTGGGGATAGGAGGAATGGAAATAAGAAACACAGAGAGGAGGTGGGATAAGTGATGTTACATTGAGGGAATTACAGTCCTGGTGTAGTGCTGTAAGATAAGCACTGGACCACAAGGTTGGTTTGAACTGCAAGGTCAAGTGGTTCAAATCTACCAGCCACTCCTCAGAAATCTTATATTGGGTTGCGATGTGTCGAAACCTATCAGATGATGTTTAACAATAACAATAACATGATTTGTTAAATGTAAAACTAATGATCTGCTCTGTAAACCTTCAGTCAAGGCACAATAAAAAGTGTTTTTTAAAATCCAAGTTCAGAAGATGTATGCAAATGAATAGATATTCAAGTAGAGTCACAGGGGAAGGTAGCAGATTTTCGACCTGGGAGGGCAATCTTGGAAGACCCAGGGGCCCATCTTCAAACACAGATGCATCTGCAAGGCTGAGACCGAGGAACTCAGAGCAGCCTGGAAGGGAAAGGGACACTGTGTTGCAGTCAAAAGGGTCAAGAACATTTGTTTGAGGATCAGGAACACATAATTCTGGGACTCCAGGTTAGGAGACATCCCAGTGGGACATGCAGCCAGTCTGTGATGTGATTTTGGTGTGGGTAAAGGGGCAAAAAAAGCATCCCAGATATAGACTTGAAGTAGAAGGAATGCAGAGTGTCAGCAGACCAAGTTTATTGAGGTGGAAGCTGAAGAGGCAAGAAGTGGACCTCAGAAACCAGCAGGACAGGGTGGGGTCTGTAAGATGGGGTGTAAGGAGATGGGGTCTTGATGAAAAGGTACAGACAGGGCTGAGAGTGAGTAAGTGTCAGGAGTAAGGGCCTAAATCCAAACCAAGTCCACTATCTGATTCTTACCCACAGCAACCCTATCGCACAGAAACCCTTAGGGTTTCCAAGGCAGTAGACTACAAAAGCATACTGCCAGGAGTAAGGGCAGTGCTCAGAAAACCTAGAACTGAAGGCACAGAGTATGTGGAGCTAGAGCCAAGCTTGGGTCAGGCCATGTAGGAGGGAGGTGGGACTATTAGGAGGCAAGGTATGTAGGCGGGTCATGTGGGTGTGATGAGGGATGGGGCCTTGAGGAGTTGGGGCTTAGTGAAGGAGAGCCTTGTGAGGCATGGGTCATGGAGAGCTGAGATCTAGTGTAGGTGTGGCTATACTGGGATGTACCATAAAGGTGTGGGTTGTGGATTAATGTGCTGGACTGAAAAATCTCTTTGAACCATAAGGTTGGTGGTTCAAGCCCACCAATTTCTCCTTGGAAATCCTATACAGGGTCACTGTGAGTCAGAATCAAGTCAACAACACTTCACAACAACAACAGCATATGAGGGATGGAACTGTGCAGGAGTGGGAACTAGAGGTCTAGGCATACAGCATTGTGTGGGTAAATCTTTACAGGAGCATCAAGTAGTTGGATACCAGCTTCCTGAAATCCATGGGAGTCACTAAAAGGGAATTAACGAGTGTATGAGCCCTGATTGAGTCCTAGTATGGTGCTGTGGGTTAATGCACTAGACTGCAAAGTCAGTTTGAACCACAAGGTCGGTGGTTCAAGTTCACCAGCTGCTCCTTGGAAACCCTATACAGGGTTGCTTTGGGTTGGAACCAACTCAATGGCACCTAACAACAACAATGAGCTCTAGTGACATTGTAGGATAAGCACTGGATTGCTAACCACAATGTCAGCAGTTCAAACTTACCAGCTACTCCATGGGAGAAAGATGGAATGGACTTGATGGTGATGTAGGTTTTCCCGTCATAAAAAAGAGGTTGAATCTGTAGCACCCAACAACATTTTTTAAAGATCCCTATAGTAACAGTATGAGAGCAGCTTGGAGAGACCTGTCTTGTGGAGGTTGTTGTTGTTGTTAAGTGCCTTGTGGAGGTAGGTTCCCTCTATTGACACTCCCACACACTGCCCTCACTCCACTCACCCCATCAAACCCAGACAGTCCCATCCTCTTACCCAGTCCCTGAACCCTGCTCTTCTATTGCTAACAAAATGAACAAATTCATATTTGGCTAGAGATGACTAAATAAATGACAACAAGGGATGGAGTGGCTTTGTGAGGATGGTGGAATCAGACAGGAAAAGAAGCGCACGTACTGGAAATGCATTTAAGGGGTAGAAAGACTGATTCAGAACAACCCAATGCTCTGATGCTTTATCCCAGTGGATGGGGTCTTCCTGAACTGGGGACCTGAGAGGAGCAAGTGAAGCAGAAAGAAATCAGCCCTGTTTGGTCCTGTTATCTCCAGGGTGCCTCTGGGCTCCAGGTAGAGGTGTGAGCAGACAGATAAATGACAGGCTTCCACACTTTAGAAACAGCAAATGCTGCCAGCAAGAGGGAGAGCAAAGGAAGGAGAGTGGATGAAGCTGTGGTTAAAATATGTGTGGCAGGAGGCTCTGTGTTTGTGGTTTGTTTCTAAGACACAGTTACAGATGGAGTTGACTCAAAAGCCAAGCAAAAAGGACCCAGAAAATGCTAGGCACTGGCACCAGGGAAGTATTACAAGGAGCTGGGGTGAGGGAGGCTGGATGCTGAAAAGGGCAGTGACTCTGCCGGGCCAGGCTGAGAGGCAGAGCTGCCAGGATGCTGAAAACCGTTTATTTTTCTTGCAGAACGGGTGACAACCCTTCATGTTTTGGCATCCTTTGTGTCTGCACACCCCCACGCACATGCTCTCTGCCTGCCTGAGGATGCACAGGGGAACATGGTAGAAATGAAGAGGAAAGCTGCTTTTCTGTGTCTCTCGCTTCAAAAGACAGGAAAAGGGAGTGCTGTCTCCATTACTAAAGGCTGTTGGTCAACTAGGTCAGCTATGGGAGTTCCCAGTTTCCATGTGTTGTTGTTGTTATGTGCCGTGGAATCGGTTCCGACTCATAGCGACCCTGTACAGGGTTTCTGAGAGCAGAAAGCATCATCGTTCTCCCACGGAACAGCTGGTAGTTTCAAACCACTTGCGGTTCGCAGCCCGATTCGTAACCGCTATGCTACCAGAGCTCCCTTGTTTCCATGTGTAGCACTCTCCATATGTGTTAACCATGGCCATCACTCCACCACAGGACCTGATTGTTTCATGTGCAATGCTTTTCTCCATAGCTTAACCTCTCCCCGCCTCACAGCAACGAGGATTCAGAGCTGGTCATTTTCTTGGGGAAATCGCTGTCAAGGTACCCAGAATTCCTGTCTTGCTCCTTGGATTAAGGTTCTGCGTCTCCAGTTTCCAAGATGCCTTTGGAAGGAGTGATGTTTTCAACCCTGAAGACCATCATATGTGGTCAATATGTGGTTGAAAATGAAATGCCCAAGTCTGAATTAAATATCGTGTTAACAAGGTGGGGTGGGTGAAGACAGAGGAATGAGTAGCATTATGAAGCCAGTGCCCAGGGAGCCCGAGTCAAGGACAGAGTGGCCCTAAATGTAGGCATCAAACAAGGTCCCCAGGAAGTTACAGGACGACATCACCTCCTCTATAATTCACCTCCAACCTTTCTCCCTGCACTCAACACTGCATCCCTGATGCAGGA
Source organism: Chrysochloris asiatica (assembly GCF_000296735.1). Taxonomy (NCBI): domain Eukaryota; kingdom Metazoa; phylum Chordata; class Mammalia; order Afrosoricida; family Chrysochloridae; genus Chrysochloris; species Chrysochloris asiatica. Next base: position 4,600,538 of record NW_006408691.1, on the reverse strand, counting down.
TAAAAGGGTAACAATCAGGTTCTCAATACCATATTTCAAAACAGTTGATCCACCAGCTTCTACCTGGATATTTACAGTGACAAAGACTGGTTAGTTTCTGAGGTGGGTGTACATTTCAATAGTGCTAAGGGAGTCCTGGCGTGATGCTGTGGGTTAATGCACCAGAATGCAAAGCCATTTAAACTTCTAGGTCAGCAGTTCAATCTCACCAGTCACTCCTGCTCCTCAGAAACCCTGTATAGGGTCACTAGGGGTCAGAACCGACTTGACGGCGCTTAACAGCAACAGTAAGAACAAGGGTTAAAAAAGTCATCCTAATGAGCTGGCAGAAAACATAAAATTATTAGTCATCGTTTACTGAGTCACGTTATAGAGTCCCACTCCTTACAACAGCTCAAATACATAGTATTTGCTCCATTTAATAAATGATACAATTGAGGCTGTGAGATAATAACTATCATGTCACTTTGATGACCACAGTGCTCCTGACTCAGAGCTATGGTCTTTTCAATCATCTCATATGCATGGGAAAGTTGGGCAATGAACATAGATGACAGAAGACTTGATACCTTCAAACTGTGATGCTGGTCTCATGGACTGCCAGAGAATGAACAAATGAGTCTTAAAAGAAATACAACCAGAACATTCCTTAGTGGTGAAGATGTGAGACACTGACTTGCTTGCTTTGGACACATCATGAGGAAAGACCAATTACTATAAAAGGACATTACATTTGGTAATGGATCATCACAAATAAGGGAAAACATTCAATGAGGTAGATGAAACACAAAAGCTGCAATAATGGGCTCAAGCATACCAATGTCTAACAGGACGGTGCAGGACTGGGTAGTGTTTTGTTCTCTTGTACCTAAGGTCTTCGTGGGTCAGAGTCAGGCAGACAGCAACTAGCAGCATCAAATGTCAACCTTCCTGCAGCACTGAGCTAAAGGCTTTTGGTACTTCAGCTCCTTTAAGACTTTCATGCCATCATTCTCAGTTTACAGATGAGGAACTTGAGTCTGAAAGGGTAACACAGTTCCACAGTCTATCCCAACACCCAGAATGATCTTTACTCATATGAGTAGGTTTAGGGTATGTCCAGTTCTGTGGTCCATTTCATCATTCCTAGGAATTAGTTTTGTCTTCTTGAATGCCACACCACAAGTATGTACCTCTTTGTCATGACATCTTGCCAAGCACTTAATAATAGCAGTGGTTTTGCTCTATGTCTGCTCTATGCCATGCTAATGTTTCTGGGTTACCCAGCTCTAGTTACCCATTTCACCAGAAGTTTGAGGGCATGGGAAGTTGCAAAGGAAGAAACAGTGAGAGAAAGATAAAAATGGACTTTTGTTTGGGAATTGACCACATTAAAACTTTCCTAGCCAACATTGGTATCCAAATATCAGAGCATTCCAGAAGCTGGGAAGCAGCACGTGTGTTAAGAACTAAGATGCATAGAGTTCTTTGGTCTTCAGTTGTGTGTCTCTCTCTAACCAGCATCTCCTGATCCTCTGCTGAACTGCTCCAAGTGGCTCAAGGCAATTAGGTGGCAGTTCTTCCCACAAAAACAAAACATAGATAATGAGCCAAATGCTGTTATTTGAATAAAGTTTACTGTCATTAAGCATTATTTTGAGCGTGCCTGAAATATATATGTAAATACATCTATATATGAAAGAAAATCATGTTTTCTCCCTGTTAGTTTACAAAATGTGCCCTAAATTATATATTCTAAGCAGACCCTCACTGCAGCCCATTCAGCCAAGAGTCTCCAGGAGGCTCAGGAAGGGAGTGTCCCCTCCTCTACATACTTCACTGACTACCATCTTCCTCCCCATCACTCCCACCTCCATGGTGGTGAAAAGGTACCAGAAACCTAGAGCTCAGAAGCCAGCTGATAAAAGAAACTGAGTGTGAGAAGAAAGAGCCCATTTGAGAAAAAGATCCTAAAAGCACACACAAAAAAAGGTGGCTAGTGGGGGAAACACTGAGAATTGTAACTCTTGCAATCACTGAGTTGTTCTGTGGACTTCATGTGTGGAAGGGAGTCATTTTTATCTTTTAGAATTACCTGTAAATCTGGCCCTTGAAGAAGTGCAGGTGAGAACAAGATGACTCCAAGTATAGCAGAAACCTTAAGCCTTTCCAATGTCTATTGGTTGTGGGAAACCTAGGTTGGGAAGAGGCCCTGAATTCTTATTGTCCTTAGAGCCACCATAGGAGGAAGTGTGCTGTATTCCCTGTTTGTCTGATCAGCACTGACAGTGATCCAAACCCAGTGTGGTCCTGGGTCATTCCCACCTGGGATGTTTCAGCCAGAAGCAGCCCAGGGCACCCTCTGCAGCCATAAGAAGGGAACCCTCCCTACAATCCTATAGGCTTGATGAGTGGCCCCATTCTTTGTTCCTCTTCCCCAGTGCAGCCTATCAACATCACAGTCCCCAGAAAAACAATTGGGCTACTTACAACTAGGTCATTAAAGACTAGTACAAAGTCAAGGTCAAGCACATACAAAGTGATTCCTGCAAGAGCTCATCTTAACTATGCTGATGCCAGAACCCAAATCAAAACATGTAAAATGGTCTGTCTTGTTCATTGCTGCAAAGCAAGTAACTCAATGTGCAACAAAACGAAACATTGCCTGATCCTGCTCCATTCTCATGAGAGTCAACCTGCTGGAGTCCAATAGTCTTTCCACCATAGGAGGCTCATCTTCTAGCACTGTATTGTACAATATTCCGTTTTGATTCATGGAGTTTTCATCAGCTAATTTTTCTAAGATCCCAGCCTTGACTCAAAAGGAATCAATCACTAAAGGAGGACATCTTGTATGGTGAAATAGCGAGTCGGCAAAGGTGAGGGAGACCTTCAGTGTGATGGAATGGCCCAATAGCTGCAATGGTACAGTGATCATGAGGATGGTATAGAATTGGGCAATGTTTTGTTCTACTACACATAAAGTCTCTGTGAGTAGAAACCAATTAAATGACAGCTAACAACAAAATGTATACGATCCTCAGCCTGATACTTATTATTTGGAAAATAATATTAAAAGTACCATGAACTGCCAAATAATAAACATATCTGTGTTGGAAGAAGTAAAATCAGAATGCTCCTCAGAAGCCAGAATGGTGAGACTTTGTCTCTCATGCTTTGGTCATGTTGGAGAAGGATGTCACACTTGGTAAGGTGGAGGGTCAGCAAAGAAAAGGACGATGCCCAATGAGGTGAATTGACATAGTGGCAGCAGCAATGGTCACAAGCATAGCAGCTGTGAGGATGGCACAGGACCGGGCAGTGTTTCATTCTGTTGTAGATTGCTGATTCAGATCCGACTCAATGGCGCCAAACAACAACTCAGCTATGACATCCCATGCTTTAGTATTCATAAAAATCACTGTGAATAATTAGCCCCATTTTCTGATGAACTCCAAGAGCCCATGTTAATTGGAGAAAAAGCTTAGGACACTGTCTCACCACCTCTTGGGATTATGTGGGTCCCAACAGAGGATTGTGCAGTGTGTTTGGGGTTCCTGGCCTCTGGGCTCCCCAGGGTGCTTGTCCTCCCTACAACCCTAAACTTGGCTCACAGCCTGCATGTAAAGCCACTGCTCCAAGATTGGAACAGTCACCTCTTCCCTAGGTAGCATAATTAGCATTTAAAATTTAAAAAGAAGATTCAAAATAAAATACATATTATCATGCCCAATCAACCTTTATGGACAGTCAATTGTGCAGAACCCAATCTCTCTGTCCAGGTGGCTGTAACCACCTCTGTCAGCGCACCATCCTCTGAGTTGAGTTCTATTTGATCCTTAAAGCCTTTTATTTAAAACTTCAGGGCTTGTGTTAGTGGACAGCGGGTACCCTTGGGTGCAGCTTTCTTTGTAACTGCACACCCCTCCCTCACACACATATCACACACATACCTCTTACAGACAAAGATACACACACACCATACACCTGCACATCTTAGAGACACACCATCTCACACACAACACTCACTCATGTATCTCACACACACAGAGATATGCACACATCTCACACACAGATACACATACTCACACACACTACCACACATTCATGCACAGATACACACTCACACACAAAAGCATAAACAGATAAACACATACACACCCACGTCTCTCATGCAGACACTTCTCACACACAGATACACACACATTCCTCACACACACATTCACAAACTAACACAGTTCATACGCATAGATACACACAAAAAAAAACACAAATCCACACATCTCCCTCACATGCACATTCATCTGTCACAGAGACATCTCTCACACACATGTATCTCATAAATAAACACATCTCTCACACCCATCCATACAGACATCTTACACACATACACACAGACACACATATATATGCATACCACACACAAATACACATATCTCCCACACATCTCTAGCATGCATGTACACAGCTCTCACACTCACAACTTACATGCATGTACCTCACACACACTCACACGCATCTCTAGCACACATGTCACACACACTTCTCTAACGCTCACACACAAATCACATGCATGTATCTCACACACCTCTCTCACATATACACACATCCCTCTTACACATTTCTACACACACCTCTTGCACACACATGCATCTCTCTCATGTACACTTCTCATACACACACCTCTCTCACACTCATTACATATCTCTCTTACACATTTTTCATGCATACACACATGTCTCACACATAACTCTTGCATGCACACAAATCTCTCTCACACACACATATACATGTCTCACACACACAACTCTCACACACATACACATCTCTCTCACACACACATGTCTCTCATAAATTCACATCCTGCATTTCTGATTCCTCCTATGGCTCATCTCCTGTCACTGCCTCCGCTGCCGTGCTGTAATATTTCATGAAAAGCAAATGAATTGCGTCTCCTTGATTACATTTCCTGATTTCTTAGAAAGCAAAATTGTAGTAATTGGTTTACATTAAGCATCCTGCTATTTGAGAGAGGGAAATTAAATAGAATACCGTTAGTTTTGATTCGTAGGCAAACATAGTTAAATAAAAGCAATGACAGACATTTGGAAATGCTTCTAAACAACAATCTTTGCAGGGAAAATTGCTGTTTAAATAACTAACTACAGCGCAATGCTGTTCTACAGAATCGGAGGTACCAAGGAGAGTGTCATGAGGCTTCAAAGGAACCTTCTCACTTATCCTGTGAGAGTTTTGGCGGCCTCACAGAGGTACAAACACAAGGATAGGCACTGGATAGGCAGGGCTCAGCTCGCTAAACTTTATAGAATATAGCTGTCCTTGGTGCTAAGTCTGAGGTATCCTTAAAAACCATCAGTACCAGTGCCTGGACCCTAGACTCAGGAGGGTCCTTAACCATTGACCACACCCATCTTCAGGTAACATGGAGACTCCAGTGTGGATTTTGGTGTCTAGCTATCATCAAACCATCCTTCCTCATCGCTAGTCCTTCTCTGTGTGTCCTGTTCTGCTCCTCGCTGCCGTGCTCCTTGACAGCATTACCAAGTGTTATTATCTACATAAGCCTACCTTCTTCTCTCAACTTAAAGCTCTGGCACTATGTGCAAATTAGAAGTCTAAAGCAGGTCAAGCAGACAAATGTAGTATCAGGTTAGTGGTTGGCAGAAGTCCATAAAGTTAAATGATGCTCTTGGAGAAGAGTCATCGCTCTTCCAAACCTTGACCCCTAAAGACAAAGGCAAGCACACTACCAGTTAACAATAATTTAGTCCCTTACATACTTATTGTTGTTGTCACTAGCTGCCATGAATCAACTCTGACTTATGGAGATCCCATTCACAATGGAACAAGATGTTGCCTAATTCTACACCATTGTTATCATCACTTGAGCTCATCGCTCAAGTCCATTTTTACAGCCACTGTGTCTTAACCTAGGGAAGCACTATTTTGGAAAATGTTCTTTTATGATCCATAGGTTTTCACTGGCTAATTTTCAGAAGTAGTTCACTAGGCCTTTAGTCAGTCTTAGACTGGAACCTGTCCACCATTGGTAACTTTGCTGGCATTTTAATTGCTGGTAGCATAGCTTCCAACATGGAAGCAACATAGAAGACACCACAGTAGAGCACACAGGAAAGTGAGGGGTAATTTACATACTTCAAAATCAAGCTAAGCCCACTACTGTCTAGTCAATTCCGACTCATAGTGGCTCTATATAGGTTTCTGAGATTGTAAATCTTTATGGAAGCAGACAGCCTCATCCTTCTCCTATGGAGCAGCTGGTGGGTTTGAACTGCTGACCTTGTGGTTAGCAGCCTAAAATACTTGGTGATGGTGGTGGTGTGCCATAAAGTTGGTTCTGACTCAGTGACCATGCACAGGGTTTCTGAAGCTGTAAACCTTTACAGGAGCAGACAGTCTCATCTTTCTCCCACGGAGAACTGGTGGGTTGGAATTTCTGACACTGCCTTTAGACGTCATTAGCGCTCCTCAGCCTTATATACTTGTTGTGATCGTTAAGTGCAGTCAGGTTGATTCAAACCCATAGCGACCCTGTATAGGGTTTCCAAGGAACAGTTGGTGCGCTTGAACTGCTGAACTTGCAGTTCAAATGGCTTCGCAGTCTGGCGCATTAACCCACAGAGCCACTTTGAAAATTACCAGCTTTCTCACAAGTTACTTACAGGCTTTATGGGCAAATAGAAATTTTAAAACCCTGGTTCCAAACGACTTTCTTGTTGTGTTGGTTCTCTAGTGCTGTTCTAATGGAAATACCATAAGAATTTTATTCTCTCGCTATTTAGGACCAGTCATTCCTCGGATATCCCATACAGAGTCACTATGAGTCAGAGCCAAAGGAGATCTGGTACATTTTAAGATGCTTTGGTATTAACTCTTGAAGTTCAAATAGGTATTTATTTAAATTCAATTATCCGTAAGATGAGTCTAGGTAGACCCAGCTTTATATAGATTAAAAGTCAGTTGTCATAGAATCGACTCATGGTGACCCTGAGTGTGGTAGAGTAGAACTGCACTCCATAGAGTTTTCAAGGACTGGTTTGTTTGTTTGTTTTGTGACTAGATTGTCAAGCCTTTCTTCTGAAGCACCTCTAGGTGAACTTGAACTTCCAAGTTAGCAGCCAAGCATGTTAACCATTTACATAACCCCTGACTCCATAAAATCAAATTACTAACAAATTCTAGGAGCTCTGGTAGCGTAGTGGTTACGAATCGGGCTGCAAACCTTAAGGTCAGCAATTCGAAACTAACAGCCACTCCGTGGGAGAAAGATGAGGCTTTCTACTCCTGTAAAGATTTACACCTTCAGAAACACTGTACAGGGTCGCTATGGGTCGGAACCGACTCGACGTCATTTAACAACAACAAATTCTAGTCTCTTCTCACTCAGGTTGCTTTTTCTCCATCACCCATTCAGGCCACTCAAGCCCCTTCATTTGGTTCCATATAACCTTGGACAGAGCTCTGGGACAACCACTAGGGTAGCCAGTGCTTCCTGATTTGCCAGGGACTTTCCCAGTTTTAACCCTGAAAGCCCTGCATCCCAGGAACTCTTGCTGTCCAGGTAAAATGTGACCACTGCCACTCTGCTCATCACTTTGGTGGATGCTGCAGAACTGTGCCATGTCAGGACTGGCACTCTGTCAGAGGTGACAGACTATTTCTGGTCAGGAGATATGCACAGCTTGGTCACCAGCAAGTGTGTTCAGCTGTCCACCCCAGCCACACCCTGAGCCTGGAGTCCCAACTTCAACAGTGTGCTTTCCCAACTGGTTTTGTTATCTCTTATCTCCAGAATGCCCCAATTTCCATTCCGATTTGGTGAATAGCCAAGTGGACTCCCTTGTTGTTGTTGTTGTTAGGTGCCATAGAGTCAGTACCAACTCATAGTGATCCTATGCATAGCAGAACAAAACACTGCCTGATCCTGGACCAACCTCACTACTGTTGCCACGCTTGAGCCCATTGATGCTGCCACTTGGGCAATCCATCTCATTGGTGGTCTTCCTCTTTTTCTCTGACCCTCCACCTTACCAAACATGAGATCTTTCTCCAGTGACTGGTCCATCCTGACAATATGTCCAAAGTATGAGAGATGAAGTTTGGCTGTCTTGGCCTCCAAGGAGCACTCTGGCTGCACTTCTTCCAAAACGGAATTATTGGTTCTTTTGGCAGCCCATGGCACTTTCAATATTCTCCTTCAACACCATAACTCAAAAGCATCAATTCTTCTATGGTCTTCCTTATTCACTGTCCAGCTTTTGCATGCATATGAGATTATTGAAAATACCATGGCTTGGGTCAGGCACACCTTAGTCCTCAAGTTGACATCTTTGCTCTTCTATACTTTAAAAAGGTCTTGTGCAACAGATTTGCGTAATGCAGTACATCATTTGATTTCTTGACTGCTGCTTCCTTGAGTGTTGATAGTTGATCCAAGAAGAATGAAGTCCTTGACAACTTTAATCTTTTCTCCATTAATAAGAATGTTGTTTGTTGGTCCAGTGGTGAGGATTTTTGTTTTCTTGACATTGAGATGTAATCCATACCGAAGGCTGTGCTCTTTGATCTTCATCAGGAATTGTTTTAAATATCATCTGCATATCACCACAGGTTATTAATGAGTCTTCCTCCAAACCTGATGCCACGTTTTTCTTCATAGAATCCAGCTTCTCTGATTATTTGCTCAGCATACAGGTTGAATAGTATGGTGAAAGAATACAACCTTGTTGCACATCTTTCTTAATTTGAAACCATTCAGTGTTCCCATGTTCTGTTCGAACAACTGCCTCTTGGTCCAGATACAGATTCCTCGTAAGCACAATTAAGTGTTCTGGAATGCTCATACTTCGAAACGTTGTCCATAGCTTGTCATGATCCACACAATCGAAAACCTTTGTGTAGTCAATAAAGCACAGGTAAACATCTTTCTGGTATTCTCTGTTTTCAGCCAAGATCCATCGAACATCAGCGATTAGAAAATAAGAGGCGAGTAAGTGGAAACATTTGTAATATGCTGTTGTTGTTAACTGCCATAGTGACTCTGTACAGGGTTTCCAAAGAGCAGCTGGTGAGTTTGAACCTCTGACCTAGAGGTTAGCAGTTCACTGTTTATCCTACAATGCCTCACCAAAACCAATATGATGTTGTTGTTGTTGTTGTTGTTGTTGTTGTTGTTAAGTGCCGTTGAGTCGGTTCCGACCCATAGCGACCCTGTACAGGGTTTCCGAGGCTATAAATCTTTACGGGAGTAGAAAGCCTCATCTTTCTCTCGCGGAGCCGCTGGTAGTTTTGAACTGCTGACCTTAAGGTTCACAGCCTGATTTGTAACCACTACGCTATCAGAGTTAGAGGCCATCAAATTCAAATTCAGCTCCCAGCTAATGGTGACCCCATGCACAACAGAGGGAAATGCTTCCTGGTCTTGTGCTATCCCCATAACTTATTGTGAATCAGAACACTGAGATCCATGGGGCTTTTAGAAATACTCTGTCAGGCCTTTAGTTCATATTAGTCTGGAAGCTCCACTGAAATTTGTTTCTTCATCACAGTAACCTGCAATGGACAGACAAGTGGTGGCAACATTTGAGGTGCTTTGGCCAAAAACTGGATCCAAGTTTATGTGTCTTGTTGTTAAGTATCTTCAAGTCAGTTCTGATTGATAGTCACCCTATATAGGTTTGCCAAGGAGCTGGTGAGTTTCAACCACTGACCTTGTGGCTCATAGTCCAGGGCTGATCCTATACAGGAATTCTACCACTAAACCACCACTAAACCACCTCAAGGCAGGGATGTTTAGGGCACAATAAAGATCAGAGTAGTGACTGTCTCCTCCCCTGCCAGCACCAGGCAATTGGACAGAGCCAGTCCTAACCTTACTTAGCCATTTGCCCCCAGGAAGCCCTTGGGTGAACTCTCCAACCTCTCTGAGCATCTGTCTTTTCTACATCTATGGTTTGTGTTGGATGAGGAACGATGCACAGTGTGGCAGACAATTCCATGTGGAGACGAGAGGATGCTATGTGATGCAATGAATCGCTCTCTAGGAAAAGGACTGGACTCAGGGAGAAAGATTCGGAACCAGTTCCCTCTCCAACCGTCTCACTGTTGACATGGGGAAGACAAGAGCACCCAGGTGTGGCAGGAAGACAGGTGAGGACTGTCAGCCTTGATTCCTATCAGAAGCATCTTGAACATAAATCTAACCCCACCTGCTCACAGTTCTTTCTTCCCCCTTCCTTCCTCATGGTGTCTTACTCTATTATCTTCGTACCCATAGTTCTAATTATCTCTTTGTATCTCATGCAAAACGAGCGCTTTGGAAACCCCAAACCACCTCCGCCTCGCTCTTGACAGCGGGCCTGACAGTTGGAACAGAAGCCTCCAGAATGATAAATCTTCTTTATTAAAAGCCCTTTGTTTAAGAGCAGTGGCTCCCTTTCTGTGGCAGGACACTGCAGACATGCGGGGGAAAAGAGGCAGGGCTCATGTCACCCAGGGAGCATGTCTGAAAACAGCTATTCATTTTCCCCCACTGGAAGAAAAGGTGTTCTCTACTAAATTTATTTTCATTAAATTGTTTTGACCCACTAAAAGTGAGTTTTTGTTTAAACCTTAGGATGGAGTGCAGGAAGTGGAGAGAAAGGTGCATGCTGGGAGTCACAAAGGTGCATTCATTCTTTCACTCAGCAATTCTTAGTGAAGACCTCCTACTATGGTGGCTTGCATGTTGCTGGGATGCTGGAAGCTATACCACTGGTAAGAACACCTGGGGTGGACAGGTTTCAATGTCACTTCCAGACTGAGGTGGACTAAGAAGAAAGACTTGGCAACTGACTTCCAAAAATTAGCCAATGAAAACCCTGTAGACTACAACAGAATGTTGTCTGATACAGGGCTGGAAGATGAGCTCCTAAGTTAGAAGGCACTCAAGCTACACAGTAGCCACAACAATGGATTCAAGCATATGAATGATCATGGTCTGGTGTGATGCTATAGGATCAGCACTGGACTTCTAACCACAAGATTGTTGTTGTTGTTGTTGTTGTCAGGTGCCATCTAGTCGGAACCGACTCATAGCGACCCCATGCACAGCAGAACGAAACAATGTCTGATCCTGGGCCAACCTCACTACCGCTGCCACACTTGAGTCCATCAATGATGCCACCTGGCTGATCCATCTCGTTGGGGGTATTCCTCTTTTTCTCTGACCCTCCACCCTACCCAGCATGACATCCTTCTCCAACGATTGTTTCCTCCAGACAAGATTGGTGGTTCAAATTCACCAGCCGCTCCTCAGAATCTCCCTACAGGACCACTATGAGTCGGAACCGACTCAACACCACTCAACAAACCATCAGCAATGGTAATGATACTAGTGCAGGGTTGGGAAATGCCTGGTTCTGTTGCACATGGTGCTGCATGAGTCAAATTGAATACAGTGGCAACTAACAACAAAAGTTCTCATGTTGTTGTTGTTGTTGTCAGGTGCCATCGAGTCGGAACCGACTCATAGCGACCCCATGCACAGCAGAACGAAACAATGTTCGATCCTGGGCCAACCTCACCACCGCTGCATACAATCTCATAGAGTATACAATCTCTCGTGTCGATAAACTGCTATTTAAAAAGCATGATGAATACATATGTTGGCAATATAAATTCGGGTTCCAGATTTGTTGATGGAATACACTTAGGGGTTTAGGTGTACAATTAGCCTTCATTGCCTCCCAGATGTTGCTGTAAATTGCCTTCGAGTCCATTCCAATCCATAGCGACCCTGTATAGGGTGTCCGAGAACAGCTGGAGAGCTTGAACCACCGACCTTGCGGCTCAAACCGACTTTGCAGTCCAGCACCTTAACCCACAGTGCCACACCAGAAGTCCAAGTTAGTTGAGCGTATATGTAGATAAGAGCCCAAGCTGTCTCCCTTGGTGGATGGACTAAGTTGTACTTCTCTTACTTGAACCAGCAGCTCTGCCCAACAACTGTAGCTTTGTGCACAGGACCAAGACCCAATCATCTATCTCAGCTGGTCCCAAAGCCTCACACCAGTCCCTAGATGGACATTAAAACTCAAGACCCCAGGCTTCAAGCTCTGTTTTCCAGATTCACACCAACTACAACCTCCCTGCCCCTTTAAGATACCACAGCCATGTGCTTCCTGTCCTCATTAATTTTTCTTAGCCTTTCTTCTTATTTTCTTTCTTTTGTGTGTGTGTATGAGCTGTACTTTGCATATAAGTGATTGTCATTATTCATGGCAGTTACCTTCTATTGAATCACCATGAGCATTGAATCAATAAATACTGCTAGGGAAAATGCAGGGTTAAGTTCCTGCATGCCTCTCATCACAACATTGTCGTCAACTGATCACCATATTACCTTGTTTCATATGGGTTGCTGTTAGAAAGTACTTATTTAATATATGAATCTCTGGGTGGTGCAAATAGTTATTGCAGTTGGCTACTAACCAAACCATCTCCTGGTGTGGCATTGTAGGATCAGCACTGGACTGAGAACCACAAGGTCAACAGTTCAAACCCACCAGCTGCTCCTTGGAAAACCTATACAGGGTCACTATGAGTCAGAACTGACTCAACAGCCCTTAACAACAACAACAATCACAACAACTAACCAAAAGGTTGATAGTTCAACTTCACTCAAAGGCATCTAGGAAGAAAGATCTGGTGATCTGCTCCTGAAAAATCAGCCATTGGCAAACTTCAAGAACAGAGTTGTACTCTGACATATGTGAGATGACATTGAGTCAGAATTGACTCCAAGGCAATTGCAGCTGTTTATTTAATGTATATTGTTGATTCCTAAACCTTGAATCTACAGCCAACAGCACTAGAGCTCAAGCTTAGTCAAAAGTTACCTAACACATGTGTTTTCTCTGTAAAACATATTCCAGCACTTAGGGATTCCAGACAGTACTTTAGCACTACCCTTGGAGGCCATTTAAACAGTGAAAATTACCAACAAAAAGCACAAAACTGAAGCAAGCAAACAAAAACGTGGCACTGAATAGGCTACAAAAAGGAGCCTTGTTACAGTGTCAGAGCTGAAATGAGAAGATAAAGAATTGCCTTGTTCAACCTCAGCTGAGCCTGGTTGCATCGGGTAACTCGAATTCATCACTGCTCTCCACAATTCCACAACAACCGCAAAAGGGCGGCGGTATTGATTTTAGAGGCTATAAATACATTTTAGTAAGTAGGTAAATTCACTAAAACAGAATCTGTGAATAACAAGGATCTTCTGTATTATAAGGTGTAATAATACTTCATTGTATATGTTTCTATGTTTTTATTAGGCGGTATTCCATATTTCCTGGAACCAGTTGTTTGGTTGTAGAATTCCGAAGGCGTTTACACAGTGGATGCATTTTTCTAATCATAAAAAATTCCATGTTCTCACAGTGTTTTCAGAACATAACACTCTTAAAAGAGTAACAGAAGGGCCCTTAGAAATGAGACTTTAGAAACGGAAAACTTGAAAATCAGTGGTAACAGTGTTTCACATTGATGTTTCACATGACATTTGATGGAAGAAATCACTATAATGGGTCTGAGGAGTACCAATGAAACACTGTAATCTTTTATCTCTAAATTCTGGATGCCAAATATTCTTGGGTGCTTTCAGTCAATTCGACTCAGCAACACCAATGAGTGAGTAGAATCATCCCATTGAGTTTTTGAGGCTCTGGTAGCATAGTGGATTATGAGTTGGATGCTAACTGTAAGGTCAGTAGTTTGAATCTACCAGCAGCTCCTTGGGAGAAAGGTGAGGCTTTCTGCTCCCATAAAGATTTATAGCCTCAGAAACCTTATACAGGGTGACTATGATTTGGTACTGACGTCACACCACATAACTACTGCCACCACCACCAATCTTTACGGAAGCAGATCGCTAGATATTTTCCTCATAGAACCTCTGGGTGAGTTCACACCACCAACCTTTTGGTTACAGCTGAGCACTTAACCACTGCACATCATGGCTCCTTCAATGTCAAACAGTCTCCACCATTCATGGTCTAATCCACCCAGAAGAACCATGCAGAAATGGGTTCCAGGCACAATGAAAAGCAAAGCTGTGGTCACTTATCACCTTCTGCCATGAATTCAGGAAAGAGAAGCAGTAGAATCCTAAACTTGCTCCCTGGACCCCACTCCTTTCTTGAAAAGAGTCCTTGAGTGGAAGAGTTAGTTAAGCATTCATTATTAACCAAAAGATTCGAATTCACCCAGGAACCTGTCATTTGCTTCCTAAAGGTTGCAGCCTTGACAGTCCTGTGAAGCAACTCTACTTTGCACACATGGGGTTGACATGAGTCAGACTGAACTCGGTGGCAACCAACAACAAAAACATATATTGAGAATCTTTTATCTAAGGAGTTTAATCTGGACCAAGCAGAAAAGAATGTTTCACATGTCAGAAAAAGAAAAAAAAGCAAAAATCCCTTTTCAAGGATATGGAATGTGTGGCTAATTACCTTCATGATAACAATGAACTGCTCCTTTTGCCAGGAGACCAGAACTTGATGGCGCCTGGCTATCACTACTGAATATTTTGATCTATACAAGAGTCCTAGTCAAAAGGATGATAATGAAAAACAGAATTTCAAAGTATCTTAGATTTCAGACTTTCTGGAGCCATGGGGGCTGGATGAACTCTTGAAATTATTACCCTGATATATATATATATTTTTTTTAATTTCCTCTCTTCCTTGCTATAAAATGTCTATCTTTACATTTCCAACCTTCACAATCAGTCCTGATAACAATTATTCACTGTTGTATCACAAGAG
>NW_006408691.1:4574049-4584992 GCF_000296735.1 Chrysochloris asiatica | reverse complement strand
ATTAGGTAGAAAACCTAGGGGATGTGAATTTGTGCTAGTAAAGTGAGGAACAACTCAGAAAATGAGGACAAGAATGGTTGCACCACAGGAAGACTATAATCAATTTCACTGAATGGTACATATAGAAATGGTTGGATGGGTGCATTTTACTTTGCATAGTCTCAACAACAACAAAATGATTTTTTTTTTTAAACCCCTCCTCAAGATAAAGCCAAACAGTAACATTCAAACACAGTTCCCCACCCCTCTTGGAAGAGGCTGTATAAATGTCAGTGTGAGATTTGTTACCTGGATGATGTCTCCAGCCCATGAAGACCACTCCTCCCAGGTGAGAAGACTCAGGACTTTGATAAACTACATTTATGAGTTGCAAAATCATTCACAAGATGGTTGGACTTCCATTGATGTAAGAGTTTTGGTTTAATTTAGATTGTAATGAAAGCTTGTAACAGTACTATACCATAAACACCAACAGCACAATCTTATAAAAATTTCATCTTTATCTATTTTGGGGAGGAATAGTCCTGTCTGCCTAATTGAAGCATCTGTCATTCTGACATTAAATAGTGCATCCTCGATCCTTTTATTATATTGTGCTGCATTTCTCATACTCTGTTCAATTGAAATAACATACTTGCTGGGAGATAAAGGGAGATAATAGGTATTTTATAATGAGGGGAAAGGATTCGTTTTGAATCAGGGCTGAAAATGATATTCTTTTTCCTGGGGTTTGCTGCCCTAAAGGGAGATTTGGCTCGCTGTATCTCTCAGTGCTCCAATAAGACAAGGATCAAATGAGAAACATTTAGACGCACATTAGAAGCGTGAGTCCCGGCAGTCAGTCATCCATGTGTCCTGGGAACCACTTAATGGGCAGCTCAGCTGGGCAGGGACTTGGCCCAACCACTGATGGCATTTCAGTGTTAAAAATGGAATCCTATTTACTAGTTTTTAATAGTTGAATATGTCTCCCCAGAGCATTCAGGCTTTGTTTACTAATCTATGAACATGCTTCAAAATAGTTGACCCTTCTCATTCTCTTTGTTGCAGTTAGTTACCTAAATAAGCAGTCTCCATAGAACATCACAGTAATGTAGAGGGTCAGCAAAAAGAAGACCTGCAACGAGACAGATTGACACAGTGGCTGCAACAATGAGTTCAAACATAGCAATAACTGTCAGCAAAGTGCAGAGCCAGAAAATGTTTCCTTCTGCTATACATGGAGTCACTATGAATCGGAGCTGACTCGACAACAGCAGCATAAGTTTATAGATTTCCGATGGTTGTCGTGACTTTAAACATCATTTCCTTCAACTGTTTCACTGCTGCTGAGTTCTCTCTTATAGCCTCCCTACAAAGCCATCCTCCTGAGATGTCTCCAGGGTTCAGACCTCAGGCGTTTATCCTAGTCACTCAAAATTTGAATCCCGACTGCTGTCTGATGCAATTCACACAGCCTTCCTCATCCGTGGGATAGAGAAAACGATAGTGCCTAATAACAGTACTAATCATTTATTTCCCAAGGCAGTCATTCCATCTCTAAGTTTCTGATGGTCGTAGCTGAGTAAGACTTGCTGTGCCTACTCCCCAGCCGTGATGTGTCCTCAATATCATGATGATGGAGATGATGGTGATAATAGTGATGACATCAATAAACCAACATCCACGCAGCATTTACTACGTGCGCCACACTGTTTTAGATGTCTTATATGTAGTCTCTCATTTCGTCCCAATGATCCTAGAAAGAAAATTGTTATAAATAAGGAAACTGAGGCTAAGTCTACTTAATTAGCAAGTAGCCACCCTGGAGTTCAGACCCAGGGAGGTGCTCCATCATTCATCCCAGTACCCCTTCTCCTACCAGTTCTCACACCAGTAGGTCCCCTCTTCTCCAGAGTACACAAGGACAGCAACCTTGGGCTGGGTTGGAGTATCCTCTTGGCAGCCCAAAGAGTGGAGACCAGGTGGTTTGAGCTAAATTGTTGTGGGGTGAATTGTGTGTGCCTCTGAAAATCAGTGTTGGAAGGAGTGCAACCAGAATGTTCTTTAGAAGCCAGAATGACCAGACTTCATATCTCATACTTCAGACATTCTATCAAGAGGGACCCATTCCTGGAAAAGGACAGAATGCTTGGTAAAGTGGAGGATCAGCAAAAAAAAAAAAAAAAAAAGGAGACCCCCAGTGAGATGGATTGGCACAGTGGCAGCAGCAATGGGTTCAAGCATGACCAGGTGGTGTTTTGTTCTGTTGTACATAGGTCACTGTGGGTTGGAAATGATTCAATGGCACCTAACAACAGCAACAAAAAGATAGTAGAGGAGTCTTGGTGATGCAGTAGTTAAGTATTCAGCTATTTACCAAAAGATCAAGGCTGGGAACCCACCAAACACTTCATGGGAGGAAAACATGGTCATCTGCTTCTGTAAAGATTTGCAACCTTGGAAATCCTATGGATGCAGCCACAAACCAAGAGACACCTGGAGACGCCAGAAATGGGAAGCAACAAGAAAAGGTCTTCAGAGAGCCTTTGGAGAAAGCACGGTCCTACTGACACCTTGATTTCAGACTTCTGCTTCCAGACCTTTGAGAGAATAAATTCCTGTGGTTTTAAGCCATCCAGTTTGTGGTACTTTGCTGGACCAGTCCCAGAAACTAATACATAAATGAGCTCAAGACTGAGGACAAACTGACCACCAATGCATCATACTCAATTCAGTGAGTTACATAAAGAGGGTAATGAAGCCAAGGACCTTGAATTTTCCAACTAAGCTTCAGTATCAGAAGGTTGATTCTAAGAAGGGAACGTTCATATAAAAGATGAGTTTTATTATGTTGTTGATACCAAATCCTGAATGGGTGATACCTCATCCTGTGCAACCACAGACATTCTAAAAAAGCAACTGGTTCAGAGTCATTTATTTGTGGAGTATTAAATGCCAACTCACTAATGGGCCCTTCTATTGAAACATTCTATTATATTGTTCCCAACATTTCTACCACCATTCACTGACCTGTGTGAGTCAGTGGTTAGATGTTACAAGCCCGAAGGATTTAGTTTAAGTCTCTAAATTATAGTTTTGAGCGCTTAAATTATATCAACATCGTTGTATTCTGCTCCTTGTTATATAATAGCTGTCTTTATAGTCTCTAAAGGGAATTGAATATAAATTTCCCTGAACCATGAACTGTGAAAACAGCACCAATGCATCTCAGGTCTAATGGAGGGAGAAAGATGGATCTGACTTGTTTTTCCAGTAACCTGTGGGCAGCAAGGGTTTTAATAAGATAAGTCACTCTACTCGGAATTTCCAAATAATCATATTAAGCATATGACCCTAAAGACTCTTTAGATGGTGATAAAGACTTTGTAAACTAGGACATTGACAGCTTCACCCAGGGCCAAAGCCAGGAGAAGCTGGGTCCAATAATAAACTCACAAGTTTTTAGCATCCATAGGACAAGATTCCATTCAAGAACTAGGTCTGCACTGTGAAGTATATGGCTGGAACCAATGGGAGAATGTTTTCAATCCCTTCCCTGAAAATACCAACTAGACATACACTAATGCATGCATGCATACACACACAAATATACAAATGCACACACTCACACACATAAACACACATTTTCACAAAACACTGATGTACATGTATACTCACGTACATATACTCATGCACATATACACACACATTTTCGCATGTGTACATATACATGCATAAGCACATTGACAAGCAAACAAATGCACATATATGTGCACATAGATGCATACACATACTTTCAAAGTGAACAAGTGCTCAGATGCATATATGTACAGAGCACACATGCACATAAACATATGAACTTATGTATGCATACATGCTCACAAGCATATACAAACATGAATATCTCACTGACACATGTGCATATATATGCACAAATGAGCATGCAGATATACATGTGTGCACATAGACACATGTACAAATAAAACTATGCACTTACACACATGTAAACTTAATACAGATTCATTCCCACACAGGCTCACACATGCACACAATCTGCTTCTTGCACACATACACATGTACATGACCCCACATCAACAAACTTCTTGTTGCATTCTCTCTGCACTGCCCTTCAGCTACTAAAGGCACTAGTTGGCTTTATCCTACTCCTCTTTTAAGGGTTCCAACAACAACTTCATTCTCCCTGGGGGGCAGATAGCATGAGGTCCTTGGGGCCTGAGTGAGAGGCGAAATATCTGGGGACAGGGGTATTACTCATGAAGGGAATGGGAATATTAGGTAAAGATTGGGATCACTAAGTTCCAGGTCTCCTCTCAGCCAGGACAAAAATAGAAGGAAGAGTTTGCTGGGATGGCCCATTAGGAAGGTGGCAAAAATCTCACTGCACTGTGAGAAGGGTGCTTCTGGAGTTTGCTTCCTCTCTGAGGACAGCTCTTGCACAGACCAGTCTCTGTGCAGCAGTCTCCAGGACCACACTACCAGGGTCCAGAATTGGGGTCCAGATGGAGGAAGTGTTTGGAGAGCATCCTAAGGATCAACTTAGGTTTTCTTAAGAATTTCTTGTCCTGCTGTATGAATTTCCAAGAGCTGCTGTAACAAATGATCCCAAATGTAGTGCCTTAAACGACACAAACTGAAATGAATCTATGGAGCAACAATCAAGGTGTGGGCAGGAATCCATTCCCTACAGAGGTCCTAGGCAAGAATCCATTTCCTTATCTCTTGCAGCTTCTTGAGATGACCTGCATTTCTTGGCTCCTGGCCCCTTCCCCCATCTGCAAAATCAGCACACAACATCTCTCTGACCTCTGCTTTCACCGTCATCCCCTTCTCTGACTCTAAACAGCCTACCCCCTTATTCCTCTTATAAGGGTCTTTGTGATTACATGGGGCTCAGCCAGATCATTCAGGATCATTTTCCACCTCAAGGTTCTTAACTAGATCTGCACAATCTTCTTTACCATGTAAAGGGACCACAGTTCTGCCTCCCACACTGACCTTGAGAGTGTCACCAGTCTCCAAGGAAGCACTGATGGACCAGAGTCTGGTGGGGGGATGGGGAGGGATACATTTGCTGATGGGTGAGGGGCTTCAATATGAGGAGGACAAAGCATTGCAAGTAGAGAGTGACTAGACACCCAGACAGGGGGATGATACCCCAGAACCTGGGTATGGAGATGAGACTCCAGAACTTAGATAGTGGTATGGAACCCCAGAGTCAAAGTATGGGGATTGGATTCCAGAGCCGAGAAAGGAGTATGGGACCCCAGAGCCTTAGAAGGGACATGGAACCACAGAGCCTATGTGGCAGCTCAACATCCATTTGACAGACATCAGTCTTCTTGGAGAAGGACACCCTAGGGAAGCTGAGAGACTGGGAGAAACCTAACTCCTGGTCCATCTGAGATGTTTCAGTCACAGGTAGGAGGCCTCTGTGGACATCTGGGATTCCCAGAAAGTCAAAGAGCAGCATATCCCACCCCCTGGTCACCCTATATCACATCACTCCAATGTGACCTAAGGGGCCTGAGCAGGAGGTCAGAGTAGAGCAATGGCACCACAGATTCTGTCAGCCCAGCACAACACCTTCCCGATGCACTGCCAGGGCTGAGTGTTTCTTCCCCAGCTCACATCTCTAGGCCTCTCTCTCATGTAGATGAGGTTCCACAACCACATGGACACCTTGCTACCCCCAAAAGTAAATCCACGGAAAGGACAACTGGAGGGCTTAGAGACCTATTCAGTGACCATCAGGGAGGGTAAGTGCACCTTATGGAAACTCTTCATTCAAATACCTGACCTCCAGAACTGTGAGACAGTAAATACCTGGTCTTACAAGTCACCCAGTCTGTGGTATTTTTTATGGCAGTCCTAGGAAGGAAACCAATACAGTATCCAAAGTACTTCATAGTTTGATGCATGCTGAATTTCCCCATAATATATACATATTTCATCCTGGTGTGGTGTTGT
This sequence comes from Chrysochloris asiatica, assembly GCF_000296735.1. NCBI lineage: Eukaryota > Metazoa > Chordata > Mammalia > Afrosoricida > Chrysochloridae > Chrysochloris > Chrysochloris asiatica. The sequence goes on along the minus strand of NW_006408691.1, from coordinate 4,579,022 downwards.
GGGTTAATGCACTGGGCTGCAAAGTTGGTTTGAACTGCAAGGTCAACAGTTCCAGCTCACCAGCTGCTCCTTGAAAATCCTGTACAGGGTCTCTGTGGGTCAGAACCAACTCGACAACACTTAACAACAACAACAATAAGAAGAATACAGCTAGAGCAATATGTTGACTTTAAAATAATTTATCTAGGTAGTTTGGAGTCCTGGTGTGGTACTATAGGCTATCACTGGACCACAGGGTCCGTTTGAACCACAAGATTGGCAGTTCAAACTCACCAGCTGCTCCTCAGAAACCCTACACAGGGTTGCTGTGAGTTACAACTGGTTCGACGACACTTAAAAACAGCAACAAATAGGTCATTTATACTATCAGTTCATTTCAGTTCAGGGTGGAAGACAGTGTCTCAGTTTCTTGGAACTGCCATAACAAATACCTCAAACTTAGCATCTTAAAACAAAGGAAATATATCCTCTCTCATTTCCAGAGGCCAGAAACCTGAAATCAAGGTGTCAACCAGGCCATACTGTATCTGAAGTCTCTTCGGACAGATCCTGCCTTGCCTCTTTCAGCTTCTGGTGGTTCCAGGCAATCCTTGGCATTCCTTGGCTTGTGGCTGCATCACTTTAGTCTCCCCCTCCATCTTCACCTGGTCCTCAGCTCTGCGTGTCTGTATTAGGAGCTTCAAAACGTTCCTGGGAAAACTCTATTTTCGTTAATTTCCATTTTTCCATGGCTTTCTTGAAGTGCCCTCATATTTCCTCCTTTTTGTCTCCTATAAAGACACCTGTCAATGAATTTGGGGTCAGCCTAGATAATCCAGCATGGTCTCATATTGAGACCTTTAGCTTAATTGCAATTGCAAAGACTCTTTTTCCAAACAAAGTCACATTCACAGGTTCCAGGTGGACATATCTTTTGGAGAGCCACATTCAATTCTCTACCGGAGGTGCTGCAGACACATTTGTTATCAAAGGAGGCTCGGATGTTCATGGCATAGATAATTAGACAATCAGCACTCTTAGGTGTGCCCTCAAGAGAGACCTTGCCAGGTCTAGGACGTGTGCACCTTCCCCCAAAATTGTGTTCCCCAAAAAGATATGTTGAATTCCAACCCCTGTACCTGTGAGTATGAACTTGTTTGGTGGAAATACAGGTTTATTTGTTTGTTTTATCAGATGTTCCAAATGAGGTCAGATAGGAACAGAATGATTCCTAGTCCTAATTCCTTCTGAGTCACGCAGTAGGAAGAAGCCATGATCCATCTACAAACCAAGGAATGCCAAGAAACGCCCAGTACTACAGAAGGTGAAAGACACAAAGCCATTTTCCTAAAGATGACAAAGAGCATATCCTTGCCGACACCCTGAATGTGGACTCTTTCCTTCTCAAACTGTGAGAATTAATCTCTGTTCTTTAAATCTACCCACTTGTGATATGTTTGTTATGCAGCCCTAGCATGCTAAAACTGTGAAAATGCTTTTCAGATGCAGGAACATACAAACGTTCCCATCATTTTCCAGATTCTTAACAACTTAGTGTTATCAGACTTTTCTATCCCTCTCAACCTTATGATTGTGATTCTGACTCACTTTAGGATCCATTTGCATTTTCCTGCTTACAGCTTTCAAGTGTTTTTGTCCATTTGGATGTCCTTTCTTTAGAATTGGCTATTCATCTTCTTTTCCTTTTTTCCACGATGTGAAGGAGCCCTTTATGTCTCTGTTGCATGCAAGGAAAATATCACCCCAGCTTGAGTCTTGTCTTCTTGTCTTTTACTTTGTAGAAGGCGCTTTGAGACTTAAAGAAAATTTTTGTTTGTTTGTTTTTAATGTTAGCAAACATATTCATCTTTTTTGACTTGTGAGTCTTATTGTTGTTGGTAAGTGCCCTCAACTTGGTTCTTATAGCAACCCTGCATAGGGTTTCCAAGGAGTGGCTGGTGGGTTTGAATCTCCTACCTTGAGGTTAGCTTTCTAGTGCTTTTCCTACATCCCCACACTAGGAGTCCTAAGATAAGTAGTTTACAAATGCACTGTCTCTTAAGAGACAGAAAGGAAAATTCTTATGGTAAAGGGAAAGAAGCCAGCCACAAAAGACCACATAATGTATGGTTTCATTTACATTGAATGCCCAGAATAGGTACATCCATAAAGACAGAAAGGAAATTAGTGGTTGTCTAGGGCTGAAGTCCTGGTGTGGTGTGCTGTAGGATAAGTGCTGGACTGCTAACTGCAAGATCAATGATTCAAAGCCACCAGCTGCTTCTTGGAAACCCTATACAGGCTCACTATGAGTCGGAACCAATGTGATGGCATTTAACAACCATAACAAGGGCTGAAGGAGGGGCTTAAAGAAAATGGGGAATGACTGTGCATGGTCATGGGTTTCTTTCTGGGATGATGAAAAATGTTCTAAGATTATGGCTACATTAAACACAACTCTGACTATACTAAAACCCCTTAATTTTGTACTTCTAGTGGGTGAATTACATGGTGTGTGAATTCTATCTAACACAAAAAAATTATGGTATAAAAGGAAAGAAAGAAACTTGCTATCTTTCATTTGGTCCAAACTCTCAATGCTAGGATTTCCCCTTCTATTCTTCAGTATTTTCAAAGACTAAATCCTAGTTCAGGATGAAGTATGTCCTCCTGATAGTCTCTTTCCCTGGTTTATTTTTCCTAGGCATCTCCCCTCCCAAAACCTCTTCTGTCATGAACAAACTCCTTCTGAGCAATCCCAGGCCTTAGATGAGTATTTTCCCTTCATCAGAAGACCTGTTGTCCCATGGGCTTCACTCTAGGGAGCAGAGAGTCTCTACCAAGGATGCTGTAGAGAGTCTGGAGGCTGTGAGCTCTGACAGCTGGTAGCAAGTTAGAAGATGAAGCAGGACAATTGCATTCCTTTCTGTAGTATCAAGTTAACATCCAGAACATCATCACATCATCCATCCAGAGGGAAGGTGCCACCTTCAGTATTGTTAGAAGTGCATGCTGTCAACCTATTCAGGCTGGACCCTGCAGTATTTCTTCTGCTTGTTCCATTTCTTTTTAAGCCCTGCTTTGCTTTATATTGCTCTTCCCTGACTGTATTGATGTTTAACTAGCCTAATTCTTGTCTGGCAGAAACCCACAAGACCCCTTCAGGAGGGTTCCTGGGAAGAAGTTACATTTTGGGATTAATCCAATGCCTCTAAAAACTGCCAAGGTACCAAAAAGGAAAGTTTCCTCCAAATATAGACTTCTGTTGCCTTCAAAGAGTGGAATTTACTAAATTTCTCAAGTGAAAGAAGCAGCAAGAAAGAGTAACAGAGAGTTTAGCGGGAGCCAAAGTTTTTTTTAACAGCTTTATTGAAGTAGAATTCACATACCACACAATTCACCCATTTAAAGTGCATACTTCAGTGGGTTTTAGTATATTCACAGATATGTGCAACCATCTCTATAGTCAATTGCAGAACATTTTCGGCACTTCAAAGAGAAACTCTATACTCTTTAGCTATCACTCACCTTGCAGCCCTGTGTTTTTGTTGTAAGTTACCTTCAAGTCAGCTCCAGCTTGTGGGAACAGCATGTATAACAGAACAAAACATTTCCTGGTCCTTTGTCATTTTCATGATCCTTGGTATGTTTGAACCCACTACTGTGGCTATTGTGTCCAACCATTCCATGAATGGGTGCCCTTATTTTCATTGGCCTTCTGCTACAGTGACTGGTCTTTCGTTCTGACCACAACTAAGGAAACACTAGTCTATTTTGGTCTCTATAGATTTCCCTATTCTGGACTTTAAGGTAGATGAAATCATATCTACGTCCGTAATCTTTTGTGCCTGGCTTCTTTCACTTAGTATAAGATTTTCCATATTCATGCCATAGCATGTATCAGCACTTCATTCCATTGTATGTAATCTCAGTAACATTACATTATGAATATTCCATACTTTGTTTATCCATCTCCATCCATTGACTCTTGGGTAGTCCCACCTTTGGGCTATTCTATTCAGGCTCATACAAAGAGTTGTGTACAAGTTTTTCCGTGTACTAAAGTTTTCATTCCATATCTTGAAGTGGAATTGCTGGATCACATGATAACTCTATGTTTAATTGTTTGGGGAACTACCAGACTTTTCCAAAGCAGATGCATCATTTTACATTGCTACCAGAAGCATTTTGTTGTAAGATTTGGCTTTATCGTCTTGAGCTGATCTTTGAAATTTTCTGTTCAGCTCTTGGACCTCCTCATTTCTTCCATGTGCTTTAGCATCTCTACACTGGAGAGCAAGTTTCAGTGTCTCTTCTGACATTCATTTTGATATTTTCCTTCTTTCTTGTCTTCTTAATGACTTTTTGCTTTCTTCATGTATGATGTTCTTGATGTCATCCCACAATTCTTCTGGTCTTCGGTCTTTAGGGTTTAATGTTCTTCAGATGATCTCCAAATTCAGGTGGGATATATATTTAAGGTCATATTTGCCTCGTGTGGACTTCTTTTCATTTTCTTCAACTTCAATTTGAATCTACCTCTGGACTTGTTTTGACTGATGATATGGAGCTTTTCCAACGTCCCTTTCCACAAATGTAGTCAATTTGATTTCTCTGTATTTCATCTGGTGCGGTCCATGTATATAGTCATCGCTTATGCTGTCTAAAGAAGGTATTTGAAATGAACAAATCATTGATTTTACAGAATTCTATCATGCATTCTCCAGAATCATTCCTATCACTAAGGCCATATTTTCCAATTACTGATCTTTCCTCTTTGCTCCCAACCTTTGCATTCCAATCACCAGTAATGATCAATATATCTTGATTGCATGTTTGATCAATTTCAGATTGAAGAAGTTGGTAGAATTTACTATTTCAAAAGAGGCCATGGAATGAGGGATATCATTAATGATGTCCGATGGATCTTGGCTGAAAGCAAAGAATATCAGAAAGATGTTTACCTGTGCTTTATTGACTATACAAAGGTTTTC
>NW_006408691.1:4563297-4570924 GCF_000296735.1 Chrysochloris asiatica | reverse complement strand
CATCAGTCTTATTCTTCCATTCCCCTCTCCATTCTTGTATATTGTCTTTTCATTTTCTTGATGTCATTTGAAGCACAAAAGATTTCAACTGTGATGAAATTCAATTTATGTACTTATTATTTTATTGCTCACACTCTGGTATCATACATAAGAATCCTTTGCTAAATCTGAAGTCATTAAGATTTACCCTTATGTTTTCTTCTTCTAAGAGTTCTATAGTTTTTGCTTATATTTAAATCTTACATTTTGAATTCCTTGTGTATATAATGTGAGGTAGGGATCCTACTTCATTCTTTTGCATATAGCTACATAGTTGTCCTAGGATAGGACTGGGCAAAAAAAAACTTTTTTTTACATTAAGAAAATATTTTATTGATAAAAGAAACGTTCTATGATGGTTATGGGGTGGGCAGAGGAATGGGAAATTATTCACATGTTAGTGAGTAGACATAGTTTTTTGTACTGTGGTGGATTGCATGTTGCTATGATGCTGGAACCTATGCCACTGGTATTTTGAATGCCCAACAACAAAAACAAAGGGTAGACACATGCTATCATGAGTGACAGTGCCAGTAATATAAAAAAGATGGCGGTTGGCAGAAGAAAAATGAAGGTAGCAGGAGTCATAGGGAGGAATGCAAGAGTTTAAATGAATAGAGGTAAATACTGTTAATTTACAGGATTGCAATCATTGTAATGAAGTAAAGTATGTGATTTCTTGAATATGAAACTGATAATCTGTTCTATAAGCCTTCACTCAATTCACAATTAAAAAAAAAAAAAACAGAAAATAATATCTAAGATAAGTCATTTAAGTTATTTATTACTTATTACTAGGGTAAGTTGTGATCATTAAATACAAAATTCACAACATAAAAATAGATTAAAGACTATGTTGTTGTTCTGTTTTTGCACAACAAGATGGTCCTATACCATCTTCACAATTGTTACGTTTGGGCCTATTGCAACTACCACTGTGTCAGTCTCTATCATTGGGAGTCTTCCTCTTTTTCACTGACACACCGCTTACCAAGTATGATGTCCTTCTCCAAGGACTGGTCCCTCCTGATAATGTGTCTGAAGTATAAGAGATGAAGTCTGGTTATCATGGCTTCCAAGGAGCATTCTAGCTGTACTTCTTCCAACACAGACTGGTTTGTTCTTCTGGCAGTCCAGGGTTCTTTTAATATTCTTCTTCGATACCATAGTTTAATGCATCAGTTTTGCTATGGTCTTCCTTATTCCTGGCCCAACTTTCACATGCATATGAGGCAAATGAAAATATGCATACTTTAGTCCTCAAACTTACATCTTTGCTCTTTAACACTTTAAAGAGGTCTTGTGCAGCTGATTTACCTCATGCAATATGTCATTTGATTTCTTGACTGCTGTTTCCATGAGTGTTGATTGTAGATCCAAGCAAAATGAAGTCTTGGATTGTAGATCCAAGCAAAACTTCAATCCTTTCTCCATTTATTATGATGTTATTTATTGCTCCAGTAGTGAGGCTTTTTGTTTTCTTTACATTAAAGGTGCAACCCTTACCGAAGGCTGTGTCCTCTTCATTTTCACAAGCAAGGTTTATCATCTGCATATTGCAGGTTGTTAATGAGTCTTCCTCTAATCCTGATGCCATTTTCTTCTTCATATATTCCAGCTTCTCAGATTGTTTGCTCCGTGTACAGATTGGATATGTGTGGTGAAAGGATACAACCCCTGACACTCACCTTTCCTGATTTTAGACTATTCAGTATACCCTTGTTCTGTTCTAACAACTGCTTCTTTGTCTACATACAAGTTCCTCATGAGCACAATTAAGTGTTCTGGAATACCTATTCTTTGCAATGTTATCCATAGCTTGTCATGATCAACACAGTCGAAAGCATTTACATAGTCAATAAAGCACAACTAAACATCTTTCTGGTATTCTCTGCTTTCAGACAAGATTCATCTGATGTCAGCAATGATATCTCTAGTTCCACATCCTCTTTTACATCCAGCTTGAATCTGACAGTTCTCTGTAGATGTACTATTGCAACTGTTTTTTAATTATCTTCAGCAAAATTTTACTTGCATGTGATATTAATGATATTGTTCAATGATTTCTGCATTCTGTTGGGTTATCTATCTTTAGAATGGGCACAAATATGAATCTCTTCCAATCGATTGGCCAGGTAGCTGTCTTCTAAATTTCTTGTCATAGCTGAGTGAGCACCTCCAGTATTGCATCAGTTTGTTGAAAGATTTCTCTGGGCAATGTTGTGTTTCTTTGTTCATAATGTCACTAAGAGTTGAAACCAATGCACCAACACATAACAACAACATCCAGTTGTTCCAGCACCATTTGTTGAGAGGCTATTCTCAAACTGGATGGTCTTGGCACCTTTGTTAAAATCAGTTGGCCATGGGGCTGGGAATTTTTAAGAAAGAACAAGTCATCTGCCAAACTATGGACATCATAAATGAAATGAACCTTCAGAGGGAAGGGAATATGAAGTTGAAGCTCAGCCTCACCCTGAGGAGTGGCAGGGACTACATCTCCCTTCAAGGCAGGAGATGGCAGGGGATTTCCTGTGTCCATGCCTCCCTGCTTCCTTTCCCTTTGGTCTTCTAGTTATTCATTCACTCATGTTCTCTTTGTCATAGGACAAAGCAGTCCACTCCTGAGAAACCTACAATGTCTTGAATAGAGTCCGTTGGTAAGAGTCCCAGGAGGGGTGACCTATCTCGGTCAAGGTAGTATGATGCCTCACCTACCTTGTAAACTCTGCTTTCCCCTGAAGGCTTTGGGAACTTGACTTGAAGCCAGTCCTGAAAACAGATTTGAGCTAATAGCATGGAGGTGGAGAGTAGATTGAACCATGCTAAATATAAAAGTAAGAGAGAAAAATCAAGGTAAAGGAATTTGGAGAAAGATAAAAGAGGGTGTAGGAAAAGCACCACCTAGTCTCCACTTGCATTGGCTTCAGGTTAAATAATGGGGTGGACAATGCAGGAGAACACATTTGTTTTGCTAATAGCTCAGACCCCACATATACCAACTGGCTCTATCAGAGCAAGGATTTTGCATGAATCTTGGTTTCCAAGTAGATACATGGTAATGATGATTCCTGCTGTCCCAGCACCCAGAAAGTTGTATCCAAGGAGTTTTGTTTCTTTCACCTTGTTCTGAGCCCGGTGTTTTGAAAAAGTCTCATGGACATGAGAAAATATGCATCCACTTCTCTTTTTGGTGGACAGCCATGCAGACAGTATTGTAGTTTGCTAGAGAGAGGCTTCAAGAGACAGTGCTGACCGTGATGTCGATTTAGATTTACATTTGAGTGTGGAAATCAAAGGCTGGACTGTCATGGTTATGGGTGGCACTGGGGGGGATTGAGGCTGGGGCAGAATGTCATTCCATCCCTTTACCCTCTCCACTAGTGAGTAAAACAGAGACCCTGAGATTTGGAAGTCTCTCATCCCAACTTTCCATCTAAACACATTGTTTGCATCCAAACAGGAGCAGAACCAGGAGACCCCTCAATGTCCCTATCTGCAAAGTGGGATAAGCAGTAGGAGCAGAAAGGTCCAGTGGCACGTTCTAGAATAAGTGAAGGAGCTCCTCACTGGGACTGTAGTTCTCCTTTCTGAGGTGCTGGTGTCACTTTAACCACTGAACATGAGAGGTTAAAATGGTCTAAGGGCAGAGTGGGCCAGAAACAGAAAGCCAAACTGTGAGAAAAACAATTGCTTCCCAGGGAGTTTTGGTAAAGAGCAACTGGAAGGAGATCGAGGTATGTGGATAATTCAGGGTGCACAAGGTGTCTGGTGAATGGAAAGGATCATTTTCAGGTAGTACTTCAGCCTCCATCAGCATTTGCTCTGCAAATGTCATTTTATGTATGAGCCATAGCTGCTCCATTTTCTTACAGGCAGCAGCCCCTCCTGATTATCGACAGTCAGCCCAAGTGGGCTCTCAGAGTCTCAAAAATGATGGCAGGGAAGACACAGCAATGGGCAAACAGACTGTCTCCTAGTGCACAGGGTATAGGGGAGGAGGACCACATGCATTCATGGCATTAACTATTAACTCTTTGCACCATCCAGTCACTTCCATTTGCTTGTTTTGTTAATTTTTTCATCTCCTTAACATACCTTCTTTGATGGCAGACACCAGTGTACCAGTCATGATGCTGGATGCCCAGGACAGGTCTGCTGCCATTTACCAGACAAACCTTCCTGACCATGCCAACATCACTTTAGCCAGTCACTGTGGGTTCTCTCAGGGCTGCCCTAACAAAGCACCACAAGGGAAAAGGATGTGTTGTTGTTGTTGTTGTTGTTAAGTTCTTTCGAGTCAGTTCTGACCTAAAGCAAACCTGTATAGGGTTTCTGAGGAGCAGCTGGTGAGCTTGAACTGCCGACCTTGCAGTTCAAATAACTTTGCAGTCTGAAGCATTAACCCACAGTGCTACACCAGAACACCAGGTTGTTGTTATTAGATGGTGTCAAATCAATTCCAGCTCACAGCAACCCCACTTGTGCAGAGTAGCACAGCTCCATATGGTTTTCAAGGCTGTGACCTTTCGGAGGCAGCTCATCACCTGTCTTCCAAGGTGGCCCAGCTAGCCGCTGAGTACTTAACTGTGCCACACAAAGATTTCAGCAGTTTATAAGAATAGAAATATAAATGTATTGTCTCACAGTTCTGGAGACCAGGAGTCCAAATTCAGGGTATATGCAGCAGCCATGCTCTTTTCAACATCTTTGGGTTTCTTTTAGCTTCCAGTGATCCCAGGCATTCCATGACTGGCAGCATCGCTCCAATCTCTGTTCATCTTCACCAGGCCATCTTTCCTCTATCTGTCTGTGTCTCTTCTCTTTTATATAAGGATACCATTTGGACAGGATGAAGACCCACTGTACATCAGTATGATTTCTTGTTGACAGATAAAATCTTCAAGATCTTACTTCTAAACCAGGGATTCAAGAATACCAGGAATTGTTGTTGTTGTTGTTGTGTGCCGTGGAGTCGATTCTGACTCATAGAGACCCTACACAGGGTTTCCGAGGCTGTAAATCTTTATGGGAGCAGACCACCTCATCTTTCTTCCGCGGAACTGCTGGTAGTTTCGAACTGCTGACCTTGCATCTCACAGCCCAATTCATAACCACTATGCTACCAGAGCTCCTTTACCGGTAATTAGGGATTAAAAATACCTTTTCTGGGAGAACGCAGTTCAACCCAGAACAGTCACAACATGATGTGACTACTTTGATGTCCTCACTCTATTTAAGAGGTAGAATTCAAGAGAGTTGTTGAGAGGCTAGGCCCACCTAGAAGTTGCCTGATGTGGCTCTCAGGCTACAGCCTACCTTCTTTGTGGAACCAAACAGGTGGCAAGCCCAAGTGGAGAGGTTGCAGAGGATCCTGGTATGCCTCTCCATAGTTGTCACTCTTCAGCCCACAGAGGACATTAAGTCAAGAAAGATAATCTGTGCTCCAGCCACTATTTGTGGTTACTATAAGGGAGTATTTGAGATGAAGAAGGAAGCATTTGTCAACCGTTTTTGGAGAGGCAATTCCCTGTTGGTAATTGATTTCTATAACTGGAGCATTCTGGGACTATAGTAGACATAGATCTCAGATCTTCTGGGACAGTCCCAATCTCTTATCTCTTTATTCTGTGAAATAAAGTTGATGTATTCCATATATGCCTTACATCTGAGCCCTGATAAGACTGTATAAATAAATTTAAGCATCAGAGAAAAGTCTGTCAGAATAAAGACTTCGATATTTGGGTTGGAAAGAATAGTCTCTGAATTAGCTCAGTTGACAAGGCTGTCCAGAGGAGAAGTCAGCAAAATAAACCGTATTTGGTGTCATGGACTGAATTGTGTTCCTCAAAATATACATGCACCTGTAGCTGGGATCCCCCTTAGGAAGAGGGGTTCTTTGTAATGTTAATGAGGTCATATCAGTATAGAGTATGCTGTAAGCCACTTTGGGAATATCAAAAGCAGGTTTAAGATACAGAAATACAGAGACAGGGAAGCACAGATGGAGGAAGATAGATACAGCATGAATACTGGCACAGAAGCTGAAAAGAGAAAAGGACCTGGTCCCAGAGCAGACAGAGAGAACCTTCCCCTAGCACTGGTTCCCAGAATTTAGATTTCTAGCCTCCTAAACTTCCATTTTGGAAGAAGTGCAACCAGAGTGCTCCTTGGAGGCCAAGATGGCCAAACTTCGTCTCTCATACTTCGGACATATTGTCAGGAGGGACCTGTCACTGGAGAAGGATATCATGTTTGGTAAGGTGGAGGGTCAGAGAAAAAGAGGAAGATCCCCAACAAGATGAATTGGCCAAGTGGCAGCATCGATGGATTCAAGTGTGGCAACAGTAGTGAGGATGGCCCAGGATCAGGCAGTGTTTCGTTCTTCTGTGCACAAGGTCACTATGGGTCGGTACTGACTCGATGTCACCTAACAACAACAACAACAAACTGCAAGAAAATATGAGTTGTAACCCTAACTTCTATATGTCTAGATATCCAAAGTGGTATTTCAGTTAGAACAGCCCTAATAGACTAAAACAGCTGAATATTCCAATGGCTTCTCATCATCACTAGAGACCTACGAGAGTATCAGTAAAAGACAGTCAGAAATATCCTCTCTGGGATGACAAGCTTCTTGGGAACTTGAGCAGGTGGGGCCTGGAAGAGTCTGGGTGCCAGTGACTACTAGAGTTCTTCATTTTGAGGGCAACACAATGAAGAGTAAATGTTCCAAAAAAAAAGGAATAAACTGGCTTCTCCATCTCACACTCATGGCAAAGTCTAATGGATGTCTCCCTTCAGAATCCATGGAAGACTATTTAGAGATTTGATAGGGGGCTGTTGGTGGGAGAGGGAACAAACCTTTCCCAGCTTTCTCCCTTACTGAGATCTGTAAATAATATTCCACAATAACAAAAGTTATGCATAAACAGTTCATATGGAGAGGAGGAAATATTGGCAAATAAAAATGTTCAGTGCCCAGAATATAAACCATCCTTCCTCCTAAGACTGACAGATGGAAACATTTTACCTCCTTGAACAAGGGGATGTGGGGAGAGCAACAAACCAGAGGCTAGGGGCCAGGGCCAGAGAGACCAACTCAGCCTCAATTCAGGTCATCACTCTACATGTCAGTGGAGCCCCCCATGTATACACTAGAGGGGCACTTAATTGCCCATAAAAATGATTTGCTGGGCACTTCTGTTTTTCTAATAAACTACAGAGTGGGGGGAAAGGGGAAGTGAGGAAAAAATGAAGTTGCATTAAGCTTTGTTTTTTGCCTTTCAGATTAATAAAAAAGAAGTGCGTGGTGGGAAAGGAGTGGAGAGAGAGCAAGGGAGGGAAGACAGTGGAGTATATTTATAGAATTGTCTGCTGGGGAGACACTAAAGGCCCAGGTGGACTTGCTGCTGGGGTGGCTCCAGGATTTCCCCTCCACCCTATTACCTTTACATGTCCAGCCCTCACAATCAGTCCTGATAACAATTATTCACCATTGCATCACAAAAGACCTATCGACATCTCTTTTCTTCAGCCCCGCCTAGACAGATTGGATACGACTCAGTGGAGTTTCTTCCTTGCTCCA
>NW_006408691.1:4560604-4561867 GCF_000296735.1 Chrysochloris asiatica | reverse complement strand
AAAAAAAATCTGCCTCTACATTTCCGACCCTCACAGTCAGTCCTGATGGCAGGTATTCACTGTTGTACCACAAGAGTCTTATCCCCATTTCCTTTTGTCAGCCCAGTCCCAACTGATTGGAAATCATTCAGTGGAGATTCTGCCTACCCTTTCCCTGTCTGGAACTAGGCACCCCCTTGGAAGCCAGGAAGCCAGTCACTTCTTGCTTTTATAGTCCTCCTCCCTCCATTTTGGATCTGGGCAATTTCCAGCTCCCCTAAAGGTGTGGAGCTATGGGTTAATGCTCCAGACTGCAAAGCCATTTGAACTGCAAGGTCGACGGTTCAAGCTCGCCAGCTGCTCCTTGGAAACCCCATACAGGGTTGCTATGGGTCGGAACCGACTGGAGGTCACTTCACAACAACTCAAGGTAGTCCAGTCAGTTAGAGGCTGAAGACGGGCTTACATGTTCTCTGTTGTGATGTTTCTGGCTATTCCTGCCCCTCCTCCCCCCCCCCCCAAGCGTCAATTTCACAATAGTAGGCAAGGGAACCCAAGCTTCAAAAGACAGCCAAGCATCCTAACATTATTCACCTTTTATTCCCTTTCAGGCCATGCCTCTATCCCTGTATCCTGAAGCCCTGTTATTCCAAGGTTGTGCATACATCATCATTTAACGCTGTCCCATCTAGCCCATGCTAACCTGCCTAGCCGTTCTCCCGTCCACCTTCTTCTTCTTTTTCCCTCCCCCTTCTTGTGTACTGCTGCTCTCCCCACCCCCTCCACAGCACCCAGGCTCTTCTATGTCTATTCCCTACCCTGTGATCTTTCTTCCCCTTCCTCCCTCCCCTACTCTCATCCCATACATCCCAGTGTTCAGCAATTATATATATACATTTTTTTCCCCTTTTGGGTGGGTTCTTTTTCTCAGTCCTTTACAATAATGGTCTTATACAGTATTTCTCCTTTTGTAACTGAATTTCACTCAGCATAATGTCCTCAAGGTTCATCCATGCTATGCGATGGCTTGCAGCTTCCTTGTTGTTCTTCAAGGTAGCATAGTACTCCATTGTGTGCATGTAACACAGTTTATCCATTCTTTAATTGATGGGCATTTTGGTTGTCTCCATTTTTTTTGCTATTGTAAATAGTGCTGCTATGAACATTGGTTTGCATATATCTACTCGTGTTATGGCTCGTATTTCTTGTGGGTAAATACCAAGTAAAGGAATTGCTGGGTCATAAAGTATTTCTATTTCCAACCTTCTGAGGAAGTGCCATATT
>NW_006408691.1:4535309-4545724 GCF_000296735.1 Chrysochloris asiatica | reverse complement strand
AAAAAAAAAAAAAAAATCCTTCTTTCCAAACAGAATCACATAGTTGAAGATTCCAACACATATTCACATATTTAGAGAAACACAATTCTATCCACAACAAAACATCCAGGAATATAGTTCAGGAATGGGTAATATTTTGTTCTGTTGTATATAAGATGTCATGAGTCAGAACAAACTCAACAGCAACTAACAACAACAACAGGAATAATTCAGCAAAATCCTGAGGCTGGGGAGGATACTTCATCCCAATACAACCCTAGCACACTAAAAACAAAACAAAACAAACAAACAAACAAAAAAACAATAAAACCGTATTGCTGTCAAGTCAAATCCAATTCATAGTGACCCTAGGGAGACAGAGTAGAACTGTTTCAGAGGATTTCCAAGGCTGAAATCTTTACAAAAGCAGGCTGCCACATCTTTCTACCATGGTGTAATTGGTAGATTTGAACCACCAATCCTTAGGTTAGCAACTGAGCACTTAACCATTGTACTACTAGGGCTCCTTTCCCTGGCACGTAGCTGAATGAATAAAGCAAACAGGGTAATGAAGGCCCATGAAACAGCCTGTTCCCTTTTAGGGAAATTCCACAAAGAATTGCAAACAAAATACAAAATCCTGGGGAACTGTCTGCCAGCATCTAAGTAGGGTTGTGCCAAGTGCCCCCATGTACCAGATGCCCCCAGACATATCCCAGAGCCCCTCTTCACTGTAAACATCCCAGACAATCTAAGAAGCACAGCCTGTCCTTTCTCAGTCACTCAGCCCATACATGCTAGGGAGCCCCTGGGCAGAAATGTCAGCTCCTAAATCAAAGACATACATCACTGGCCACCCAAATGAGCACGTTTTCTGAAGCAGTAAATGATTTTATGATAAATAGGGACCAAGAGCCATGCATCAGGCTGTACCACTGCCTCCCTCCTCCACCCAGGTCCCTGTTGTTTTCAATTGAGCGGCGAGATGGGGGCATGGAATAACATTTAGTTACATCAAACCACAAGTATGTTTTGTTTTATTTTTCCTTGCAGTCCCCCCCCCACACACACACACACATAAAATGAGGATAAATGCTCCTTCAGTAACTCCACAGCCTTGAGCAACCCACATCAAGCACTCAGGAGTCACCCTGGGCAGCAGCTGGTTAATTGGAGAGGCTTTGGTCCAGCCTCAGGAATCCCAAAGGCCTCATCTGGACAGAGATGAGTTCAGTGGACTGCTCGTTAACCAAGCTGCTGACAACAAAACAAAGAGGCAAACAGGGCCTCTAAAAAACAGGAAGAATCTCTTGGAGGTCTTGCAGAAATGTTAAAATTCCATAGGACTTTGTCCTCTGGATATCCTCTTGAGCTCAGCCTCACAACAGAACCTGCACTCATAACATACTAACAGGAAGGTAGGATGTTCAAGTCTACCCAGGAGCACCTCAGAAGAAAGGCCTGGAGATCTACTTCCAAAAAAATCAGCCATTGAAGACCCTGTGGAGCACAGCTATATTCTGACACACGTGGGGTTGTCATGAATTGGGAGCTACTTCTCAACAGCTAGTAAACTATGGAACTTCTCGAAGAATGACTCAGGGTGGGACAGGGCAAGTGGGCTATCAGAATATTGTGTCTCATAAACCAAAACAATTGCTGTGAACCACGTGTGGTTCAGATTAGCACTGTGCTAGTCTGTTTTCAGAGTCTGATTTTTCATTAGGTCTTTCTCCCAAGACACCTCTGGGTGGATTCCAACCACCAATCTTTTGATTATTCATTAAGTGATTAACTGACTGTGCAACCCAGGGACTCCACAAGCCTTCTAAAGGACTGCTATCCTGGAAGGAGACCAGAAATGGGGAAAGGACAGGAGGGAGAAAACAGGGAAGGAGAAGAAGGTAGGGGAGAAATAGTAAGGATGGAAAAGAGAAAGAAAACTAAAGACAAAGGAAGGGGAAGGGAGGCGAGAGGAGAGAGAAAAGAGGAGAAGAGGGAAGGAGAAGGAAAAGAAAAAAGAACATAAAGGCAGAAGCAGAAAGGAAAGGGACTGGGTCAAAGGAAAAAGAGAAGGGAGGGAAAGACAGAGGAAGAGACAGGAGAAAGGATAAAAAGGGGAGGAAAGAAAAGAGAGGCACACAGAGATAGTAGGAGGGGACAGTGGGAAGAGAACACCAAAGAGACAGGAGGCCCCTTGACTCAGCCCGGTCAACCAAATGATCAAACGTCCAGTAAATTGGATAATAACACCAAGGAGGAACATAACCCTCAGTACAATCAACCATAGGCGACCAAAAGGCCAACGCTACTGTAGCTACTGCTGGGTGCCATTGAGTCAATTTTCACTCATATCAACCCTGTATAGGGTTTCATAGGTTATAAATCTTTACAGGAGCTGAAAGTCTCATCTTTCTCCTGTAGAGCAGCTATTGGATTTGCACTGCTGATCTTGCAGTTAGCAGTCTAACATGTAACCCACTACACCATGAGGGACCCATAAAAGGACAATAGTTGCCTGAAAATAAATCTCAGAATGCAGAAAGGGGCGGGACCGAAATCAAATAGAAACAGGGACTCAGGGAAGACGTGGGAAGAGTGCTGGTACATGGACAGGATTGCACCCATTCTCACAAGCAAAATGCGTAGTGATTGTTGATGGTACACTAATTTGTTTTGTAAACTTTCAACCAAACTACAACTTAAAATAAGTAATAAATAAGCCCAGAGGTGAATGGGTGGATGAATGAATGAATGATGAAAGACATACAGTTGGACTCTCACATGAGTCTCTAATTGTTCAGCCTTTTTTTTTTTTTTTTAATGATGATAAGAGCAGGGCATTCAAGCATCTGTAATGTGCTTACCAAGCACTGTGGTGAACTATTCTGCCATACCCTCCATGGTGGCTCAGGGCAATGGGCAATGAAGAATTCAGGGAGAATGTCACTGAGCCAGCACAGAGCCTGATGCCAGCCAAATTCTTCTCAACAGTCCCAGGCTCCCATGTGGGAATGACACACCTAGACCTTGATTCCTATGGAACTATTTCTAATAGCAATGATGTGGTTCAAAAGTGGGCCTTATTTGGCAAGAGGAGCTGTGGCCAGGAATGTAGTCTGCTGGATGTGGGCTTTCCCATCCATACCTGAGCTCTCTCATACCTTCTGTGTGCCAAAGCTGAGCTGCCTCAAGCAAATGGATCCTGGAAATTCAGACTTCAGAAGATGTGGGGAGAAGCATCCTGAGAGGTGGTAAGGATATGCTAGAGAGCACCTTGTAGATACACAGCAGATATGGCTTAGAAGAGACGGGAACAAAGTCCTCCTGCTGCAGAACATGTCCTATTTGAACATCCACAGGAAGTCTCCAAAAACTCAAAGGATGCACATTTCATTTTTCAGCAGACACAAAACTCAATCCCCCACTCCCTCAAAGCCTTCTCTGGTACTATATCTGACAATGTACTGCTGCAATGCATAAGGTTTTCAATGACTAACCATTCAGAACTAGTCTGCCTCTCCTTTTTCCTAGTCTGTCTTAGTCTGGAGGCTCCACTGAAACCTGTCCACCATGGGTGAAACTGTTGGTATTTAAAATACCGATAGCATACCTCCTAGCATCACAGTAAGAGGCAAGCGATCTCAACATAACAAACTGACAGACGAGTGTGCTGAAAGAAGTACAGCCAGAATACTCCTTGTTGGTATTAAGTGCAGTCAAGTCGGTTCTGACTCATAGCGACCCTGTATAGGGTTTCCAAGGAACTGGTGAGTTTGAACTGCTGACATTGTGGTCCAATGCTTTATCCTACATGCCACACCAGTACTCCAGAATGCTCCTTAGCCAGGACAGCGAGACTTCGTCTCTCATACTTCAGACGTGTTATCAGGAGGGACCAAGATCTGGAGAAGAACATCATGCTTGGTAAAATGGAGGGTCAACGAAAAAGAGGAAGGTCCCCAATGAGATGGATTGACATAGTGGCAGCAGCAACGGACTCAAATCTAACAACTGTTGAGATGGTGCAGGGAAGGCAGTGCTTCGTTCTGTTGTGCATAGAATCACTATGAATTGGAACGAATTCGAATGCACCTAACCACAATAGCCTCTAGGGCCCCTGCTCTGAGCTGGACAACAAAGACACCCCATGACAACTTCAGAGGGGAAAGGAGAGAAGGACCCCGAAGAATGAGTTCCCATGGCCTCCAGATAAACAATGACCAAACCCAACCCGCAGTCCTCAAAGACTGAACTGATCAAGAGATAAATACCTCCCCCAGGGACCCTGGAGAAAATGTACAAGTCCTGACTCTAAGGAGCCTCAGAGGGGACAAAAAACATTTTAGTAAGGAGCTCTGGTAGCATAGTGGTTATGAATCGGGCTGCGAACCTTAAGTTCAGCGGTTCAAAACTACCAGCCGCTCCGCGGGAGAAAGATGAGGCTTTCTACTCCCGTAAAGATTTACACCCTCGGAAATCCTGTACAGGGTCGCTATGGGTCGGAACCGACTCGACGGCACTTAACAACAGCAACAACAACCAAGGAGACAATGGTGGATGACAGATGCTGTCTTAGGTGCTGAACGGGCCAGAGTAGCCTGGCTGGGGGGGATTCAGACTGTTCAGGTCAGGGGAACTCTTTGGAGCGCGTCAATCCCATATTCAGACATTGAAGGCATAGGAGGGACAGGCTGGTTCAGGCTCACCCCTAGCGCAAAGGCAGGGTTGCAGACGGCCAACATGGGCTCTGACCTCCTGCCCACAAAGGCAGACACATTCGCGGGAGGAAATGAGAAACACAGAGAAATGGTGCATTGCTCCGCGTTTTATAGAAGCCCTTCCCAAAGGCATCACGCTATCAAAGGTCTTCAATTCAGCAGTTCAAAGGCCGCATTGTAATTATAGACCTCGCAACACAAAATACAATCAACTGGAGCCTCTGCCCTTTGTCTTGGAAGGAGCATTTATAGAGTGTAGCCATAAATAAATAAATATACATGTAGTGTGTGTATGTGTGTGTATACCTTCTTTTGTGCATATGTGTATACCTATATATGTGTAAAAGAGCTTCAAAATAGTTCATAAAAAATTCCATTATCTTTCCATTCCATTTTCCATGAATGTTTTGAAGCCCCCTTGTATATGTATACACACACAGAGTTAAAGAGACAGAGACGCAGAGATAGAGACATAGGGACACCGACAGAAACAGAGAGACACTGGACATGTTATCAGGTGGGACCAGTCATTGGGAAAGGACATCATTCTTGGTAAAGTAGGTCTGTGAAAGAGAGGAAGACCCTCAATGAGGGACTGACACAGTAGGTACAACAATGAGCTCAAACAGAGTCACGATTATGAGGACTGGTCAGTGTTTGGTTCTGTTGTGTATGGGGTCACTATGAGTTGGAAATGACTCAACAGCACCTAACAACAACAAGGGAGGATAATACCCTAGTGACCTACTTCTAAAAGTCAGCCAATGGAAACACTGGATCAAAACAGTCCAAACTCAGGACCATTGAATGGCAGCTGACAATTAACTGCTGTCTGAGTGAAAGGAATAGCAGGCGGGCAGAAAGTGGCGAACCTTTTTCACATTACGTCTCCACATCATGGAGACAGAGGTGGCAGAGGTTTTACTCGAAAGTAAATCTTCTTTACTTGAAAGAATGACTAAGAGGCAAACTATGATTATTCAGACTTGGGTATTTGGTAGATATTTTCTCAAAATATATAAAGGGAACCTGTCACTTCAAAGAAAACATCTGACAGTACTTGTTATCAATAATAGAATTTGAGCTTTCAGGCAAATTTTAGAGTTTTGGAAAACGTATGTATACCACCATGAGCTTGACAGCTTTCCAATACTTGTAGGCTTTTCTGATGAAATAGGCAGTGATATTAACAAATGTGATGTTTTAACGCATGTTGAATAAGCAATGTGTCTATGTCTGAAAGATACACAGTCCTCAAGAAAGCACTACTCTCTGATACCACTGTGTAATGTTCCAAAAACATACATGGGAGAAAGATCCAATCAAAGAATGAAACTGATAAAGAACAGTTATTATTAATATGGTTCCTGATCCACATTACAACTAACTTTTAAGAAACTACTACTTGGTCAATTTCAGTTCCGTATCAGAGAAGATTGTCTACAATTACCTGAAAAAACTACTAAAATACTCCTGTGTTTTCCAATTAGAAACCATATTTTCCTCATACATTTCAAATACAGCAACAGATTGCAACAGATTGAATGCTGACAGAATTCTGAGACTCCAGCTGCCTTCTATGAAGCAAAACATTCAAATGATGCCACACTTCTATTTTTTAAATATATAATTATTTAAAATATGTTATTTATATTAACATGCAATTGGGCTGATTGTTGTTATGTCAGTGAATTAATAAGTATATAATGTTTCAATTTCTGTTTTTGTCTTCAAAGCAGTATCAATAGATATAATCCACATAAACAAAAGCTCTTTGAATACCTCAGTAACTTTTTTTTTTTTTAAACAAAAGCAACTTTTAAAAACCAGGTCAACCTCATAACTTTTGAAAAACTTTCATAAGTTACTACTGATAAGCAAACATGAAAGTCTAAGACTGAACAGGCATCTCCAGATGCATTTCTCTTGCTCCTGCTCATAATAAATGTCTGTTGAAATATGTATTATACTCTACGGTACTGGGATCTTAGTTCTTATACTAGTTGCATCCTCCTACCCATCTTTTAGTTTGTCATGTGATCGCTTCTATGTCGGTATTGCTATAATGTTGAAAGCTATACCACTGGCATTTCAAATGTCAGTAGGGTCACCCACAGTGGACAAGTTTCAGTAGAGCTTCAAGACTAAGACAAGAAGAGTCTGGTGATCTAGTTCTGAAAATTAGTTGATCAAAATCCTACGAATCCTGGCTTTCCTTTTCCCACAATCCTTTGCACTCTTCCTTTCCAACCTGGTTCCAAAGAAGGGTGGCAAGAAGAAGAAGGGCCGTTCTGTTATCAACCAAGTGGTGACCAGAGAGTACACGATCAACATTCACAAGTGCATCCACAGTGCCACACCAGGACTTCAGGGCTTTCTTAGAGAGGACTAATCATAGGTTCTCAAGTCACATTCTTTAAGATGATCAAAAGGAATGTCTTACTTCAAGAAGTGTGCCCCTCGAGCTCTCAAGGAGATTTGGAAATTTGCCATGAAGGAGGTGGGACCACCAGACGTGCGCATTGACACCAGGCTCAATAAAGCTGTCTGGGCTAAATAAATCAGGAACTTCCTGGACCGTATCTAGGTGCGGTAGTCCAGAAAACATAATGAGGATGAAGATTCACCAAACAAGCTGTATACACTGGTGACCTATGTGCCGGTCACCACTTTCAAAAACCTACAGTCAATGTGCATGAAAACTAACAGTTTATGATCAAATAAATTTATAAATCTGCCAAAAAACAAAACAAAACAAAAAAAACACCAAAATCTATGAATCACAACAGAACATTGTCCAATATAATTCTGGAAGATGAGTACCCTAGGATGGAAGACACTCAGAACACTTTGTAGTCATAGTAAGCTTCAATGATTATGAAGCTGGCCTGGGGCTGGGTAATGCTTCATTCTGTGGTACATGGGGTTGCCGTGAGGTGAATTTGTTAATACAAGAATGGAGGTCTTCCTGTTTCATAGGTCTTTCCTTGCTATTATTAAGTGTCATGGAGTCAGTTCCAAATCATAACGACCCTGTGTAGAGTTTCCAAGGCTCAGATGGTGTATTTGAACCGCCAACCTTTTAGTTAGCAGTCCAGTTGTTTTTCTACAGAGCCAAACCAGGACTCCACCATCTTCCCTTGTTGTTGCTGTTACATGCCATCAAGTCAGTTCCTACCCATAGCGACCCTATATAGGGTTTCCAAGGAGTTTCTGGTGAGCTTGAACCACCAACTTTGTGGTTCAAATGGACTTTGCAGTCCAGCTCATTAACCCACAGCACCACACCAGGACTCCAGGTCGTCCCTTTGTTGTTGTTGTTGTTGCTAAGGGCCATTGAGTCCATTCCAACCCATATTGACCCTGTATAGAATTTCCCAGGAGCTTCTGGTGAGCTTTAACTGCAAACCTCTTGGTACAAACGGACTTTGAGGTCCAGTGCATTAACCCACAGTGCCACACCAGGACTCCAGGGCTTCCCTTAGAGAGGGCTAATCATAGGTTCTCAAGTCACGTTCTTTAAGATGATCAAAAGGAATGTTTTAGTTTTCCTTCTGAACTCAGCTGGGAGGATGCCACAGCCCTCAGGCACCTTTAGCCTCCAGGGTTCCTCATAGTCTGCCTGAAGGCTCACAGTCTATTGGAAGATAGATGATTCAATGGCTATTCTGTCTCACAAACTCAGGGCAGCTAATTGAGATTTCATTGAGACCAATCAGAAATAATCAATGTGCCTTTTAAACTTGTGAAGAATAATTAAGAGTATTGGACTAAATCACTACATTAAAGTGCAAGTGGCATTTAATTGGTCTAGAATAATCACAGTTAGGTTGAACAGTAAGTAGCAGATTAAAGATTTCTGGGTCTGAGCTTCTAAAATCCTCCCAAAGCCCTGGGAGCTGGGTTACTGCACTGGGCAATCTTCTCCCTATACCTGGTCTCCACTCAATCCAATGCCAGGGAAAGAACAGTCATTACTGACTAAAGCAGACTCTACCTTCATGTGTTACTGTTGTCATTGTTAGGTGCTGGCCAGTTAACTCCAACTCATAACAACTTCTAGACGTGTTTTATCCTCACAGTCCTTGTTATGCCTGAGCCCATTATTGCAGCCACTATCTCAGTCCCTCTCATTGAGGGTCTCCCTCGTTTTGGCTGGCCCTCCGTTTAACCAAACATGGTGTCATTCTCCAGAGATTGGTTCCTCCTGATAGCACATCCTAAGTAAGTAAGATGAAGTCTCGTCATCTTCACTTCTTAGAAGCATTCTGTCTGAACTTGCCTTCATGTGGCACACCTCATTATCGATCCATAGCTTACTATTTTCCAAAAAGGATTTCAAAATATATAAACATTGGACTGCTAACCACAAGGTCGGCAGTTCAAGCCTGCCAGCTGCTCCTCAGAAACTACACAGAGTTGCTATGAGTCAGAACTGACTCGACGGCACTTAATACAACAATGAACCTCTTTCTATTTTTCTCTTGACATTTTTCCCATCCATTAACTTCTTTTTGACACAGCTAAAGTGGGCAAGACAAACATATATCCCCATGCTTTAAATGAGGAAACTGAAGCTCAGGAAACATGGAGAAGCCAAAGATTAAATCCAACTCCTGTCCACGAACCAGGTCTCCTTTCACCTTTTTTGGAGATATTGGAAAAGTCACTTTCTCTTCCTTGGCTCCTTTTTGCCATCTCTGAAAGTCAGGACATAAGGACCTTGTTCTTGTTGTTACATGCTGTCCACTCAGTTCTGACTCGTAGCAACCCTGTAGAACATTTCTGAAGAGTAACTAATGGGTTTGAACCACTAACCTGGTAGTTAGCTTGTGGTTGGCACGCCAGTGCTTTTCATAGAGTGCTACACCAGGACCCCCACAAGGACCCTGTTGTTATTGTTTTTAGGTGTCATCAAGTCAGCTCCAAATCATAGCTATCCTATACACAGCAGAACAAAACACTGCCAAGTCCTACACCACTCTCATAATCGTCTTTACAGTTGAGCCCATTACTGCTGCCACTGTGCCAATCCATCTCATTGGGGGGAGGGGGGGGCGGTCTTCCTTTTTTATTTCTGACCTTACAATTTATCAAGTCTGATGTCTTTCTCCAGTGACAGGTCCATCCTGATAATATGTCCAATGTGTGAGAGACAAAGTATCGCCATCTTGGCTTCTAAGGAGCATTCTGGCTGTACTTCTTCCAAAACAGATTTGTTTGTTCTTCTGGCAGTCCATGGTACTTTCAATATTCTCCTCCAAGGGCATACCCCAAATGTATTAATTCTTCTATGCTCTTCTTTACTCATTGTCCATCTTTCACATTCATATGCAGAAATTAGGTCAGGTACACCTTAGTCCACAAATTGACATCTTTGCTCTTTAACAAGATCTTGTGCAGCAGACTTACTCAATGCAATTACATCATTTGACTTCTTGACTGCTGTTTCCTTGAGTGTTGATTGTGGATCCAAGCAAAATGAAGTCTTTGACAACTTCAACTTTGTCTCCATTTATCATATTAGTTCTTAGTACAATGGTGAGGATTTTTGTTTTCTTTACACTGATTTGCAGTCCATACTGAAGGCTGTGCTCTTTGAGCTTCATCAGTAAATATTTTAAGTCCTCTTTGTATTCAGCAAACATATATATGCATATTGCATATCATATAATATGCATATTGCAAGTTTTTAATGAGTCTTCCTCCAATCCT
>NW_006408691.1:4467527-4534404 GCF_000296735.1 Chrysochloris asiatica | reverse complement strand
TAATTATCACATTTCTATATACTTTCAGGAGGAAGGAGAGCATCTGGGTTAAACTGATTATATTTAGAGGCGGTTTAATGGGGCTGCAACTATTATCCTCTAATCCAACATTCCCAGAATTTACCATTCCACTTTATTTACAAACCTTGGGTAGTTTTTCTCTAAATTCCTTTTCTCATATTTCCAATATACCTGTTCCTGGCCTTTCAGAATTATCTGAGGAAACTTTTACTGCCTCAGCTCTATAAAGGGGTTTCAAACCCATTATTGTTCATGGATATCAAACATAACTGAATAATCAAATAAGGAGCAGTTCTGACTTCATTCCAGGTGGCTATCGCTTGTTCCTCAGAAAGATTTGTTCTCAGGACTCCACGCACTGCCAACACAGTGGAGGCATTAAGAGAGGCATTGTAAAAGAAACCATTTTCTCAGAAGCTACAATTACTGGAGTTAGACGCATAGAATGAACAATATTAGGACCAAAGAAAATTATACAGAGGTATCCAACCATTGAGTTCACAAAAAACAATGAATCCGGGAGGTCAGGTGGTCACTTCCTTGGCCCTCAGGGTCCATGGCTCATAATCCTGAGAAGGTCCCCGGGGTTGGATTTTCATCCATGTTGTCACAGGGCCACAATGTCTCAGTACTTGCATATGTCCCCAACACTTTGTGGATTAATTAAAAAATAATTCATCCCTTGATGGCCCTAGTAAAGATCAGAATAGACAGTGAATGTGAAGATTTTCTCTAAGCAGTGACTCAGAGTTCTAGTCAGAGCTGTGAATCAGCTCTCAGAATCCTTCCCTTCCAGACATATAGAGGGAAGAGGAGAGGAGAGGGGAGAGGAAAGGAGAAGGGAACAAGACAACCTCATTGCCAACCCCATTCATATTCCATTGGCTCAACCTTGCTGCAAGGGAGGTTGGGAAATATAGTCTTCCTATGAAAAGGACCAGAGTCTTTGCCAAAGTCAGTTCACACTTCGTACTGTTTCCTCCATTCAGAAAAGAGTCACAAGCCCCACCCAATCTGTGAATAAAGCTTGGTGTCCCAGCCCTCCAGTAGATGCAGGGCTTCTCCAGAATGTCTGGATGGCGACCTACAAATGACAAGAACAGATTATCTAATACCACACACACATACATACATGCCCTATCCCCAATGAGGGAGAGGAGACCAGGTCAAATTCCATTCAGAAAAGGGAGACTTGAAGATAAGCAACAGCCACGCAGCAGACAAAGAGATCTCTTCAAAACATAAAGCAGATCGCATCCTTCCCCTACTGGAAACCCTTTAGTAGTTTCCCAACATGTGTAAAACAAAATCCCAACTCCTAACTTTGTCCCTCAGGTCCCTGAACACTTATTCAACATCCTCACCCTCCTCTCTCCACCTTGCTCCCTCCAAAACAGCTACCCTGACCTTCACTTCCCACCTCAGCATTTTTATATTTGCTGTTCCCTTACCAGCAACCCCTTTCCCCCAGACATCTTCATGGTCAACTCCTTCTCATTATCCAGGACCCCCACCAAGAGTGAATTCCTTAGAGAGGACTTCTCAGACTGCCTTCCCCTGAACACTCTCCATCCTTCACCCCAAGTTTATTCCATGCACAGCTCTTATCACAGTCTGAATCTATGTTGTTGTTGTTGTGTGTATGCTGCTCGTCATGTCTCCTCCGCTTAAAGCAGGCAGGAGCCTTGTGTTCCCAGTTGTATTCCTAGGATCTAAAACACATCTGACACATAGCAGGTGCTCAGTGAAAATTTTTGGAAAGAATAAACAAAAACTAAAAGGGGGCTTTCCTATACCAACATTTTGCAATCTGTTAAACACTGTTTACATCTTCAAAATGTAGGTTCTGCAATTGAATAAATTGGAGAAATGCAGCATGCTATCAGTGTTCTTGTTGTTAGCTGCCACCAAGTCAGCCAGTGTACAAGAGAATGAAATGCTTCCTGGTCCTCCCTCATCCTCACAATTGCCACTTCACAGATCACACAGAACATTGTCTAACTCAGTTGCTGTCAATATTAAGCCTCAGAAAAGTCTTATGAGAAAGGAAATTGTTCAATATTCTATTATCCAGTAGTTTCTCAAATTTATCTGACCATGTTATTTATATATTTTAATTCTTGTTGTTAAGTGCTGTCGAGTTGGTTCTGACTCATAATGTCCCTGTATAGGGTTTCTGAGACTGCAAATCTTTGCAGGAGCAGAAAATTTAATCTTTCGCTCAAGGATCAACTGGTGGGCTTGAACCACAGATCTTGTACTTAGCAGTCCATTGCTTACCCTTTCAACTCTTCCATAGCTACTTAACATCTTGCAGTTACCTTGGGAAACACTAGACTACAGGCTTTCACATTCCTTTCATTGCTAACATTCTCCTTGGTGCCAAGCACAGGCCAATAGAGCAGACTATGAACCTAGGAAGTTCTTTAGCTCCTGGCCTGATTCAGGGCCATTATTTGCAATTTTATGGAATATGAATTTAAGCTTGGAGAAGGCATTAGACCAAGGTCACATAGCAGGTTCTCCCTCTTACCCTACTCATAGGGCAGGACTTCCCAGCCTGACACCAGAGTCTACATCCACCGCTGCAGTCCAGAGCTCCCTGCAAGATAAACTGAGTCAAAGACAGGCAAGAACTGCATTCTCCCTCCACCATCACATTCTCAAGACTCTCAGTCACACACCTCCATCAGCAGCTGCAAAGCAAGCAGCTAAAAACCCTGCCCAAGTAGCCTACATCAGACCCTGCTCCTCCTTTGGGTTGCTGGTCATTTCACAACAGGTCTGACATCTTGAGGGCATGCAAAGCAGTAGTGTCTCAGAGCTTGCTTTGGGTAGAGGCATGAAGGGTCTAAGCACAAGCAGCTTCCCAAGCCCACTGGTGGGCCCAAACAGCTGCTGCAATTGCTGACAATAATCCATACTGCCAGCCAGTGCCAGCAGCCAGGGCTTGAATGGAGTCCTTGGCCACCCCTAAGGCAGCAGCCAAACTTCCTCTAGCTTCTTCCTTCCATCTGTTCCTTCCTGTACTGAGAATCTGAAGAATCAGCCACTCTCAACTGCAGCCTGGAAGCTACTCAGCTCTGAGTAGTCAGTGGAAGTCTCTGACCAGGGCGTTTCACGAGGCTCAGAGAAGACAGCAGAGGGGCCAGCTCCAGCTTATCCTCACATCACCCTTCCTAGCCTCTCCAAGAGTCCTCTCACCCTCTCTGGTCACACTCATTGTGAGAGGGCAGGCCTCCTCTTAAGCCCCCTTTGGAAGGTAAATCTGATTCTCAGTAACTCTGTTTTGACCTGGGATAGCTGATGTTTTCCTGGATCTTAAATGGAGGACAAGCCGAGCAATCTCTACTTAGAAAGGAAAGAAAGAAAACAATCCACATTCAATTCCGACTCATGGCAACCCTACTGTGTTACAGAGTAGAACTACATCATAGGGTTTTCTTGGCTGTAACCTTTACAGAAGCAGATCACCAAGCATTTCTTCTGTGGTACCACTGGATGGGTTCAAATCACTAACCTTTATGTTAGTTGTTGTTGCTGTTAAGTGTCGTCGAGTCAGTTCCGTCTTATAGCAAACCCTGTATAGGGTTATTGAGGAGTGGCTGGTGAGTTTGAACCATCAACCTTGCGGTTCAAACCGCCTTGTGGTCAAGTGTTTATCCTATAGCACCACACCAGGACTCCATGTTATATTCGTAGATGACCTCTGCCCAAGGACCTTTGTTATAAGTCTAGCATTCAAGCACCTAATACTCCCAAGTACTATCCTCATATCCCCAATCCTAGTACTAAGCAGTCCCAACCCTCTTAACTTCTGAGGCCTGAGGGATGGAGCATGCTCAGGAGGTATGGTCATACAATCCTGTCTTAAAGAGGGAAATAAAAACAGTTGCCATGAGTCAGTTGAGGTGCATGGTTACCCATGTCTGTCAGAGCAGAAGTACACTCCATAGGATTTCCAATGGCTGATCACCAGATCTTTCTTCAAAGGCATTTTTGGGTGGACTGGAGCCTCCAACCTTTTGGTTATATTCCAGCACTTAAACTGTTTGCACCACCCAGGGACTCCAGTGGGGCTTAATAAGACCCTCTCTGCTGCACACATGGTAGGTCCTCTGTCCATGTGTATCTTCAAGGCCCATGAGAACAGACTAGTTGGCTTCCCTGTAAATTGCTGCTGCCCCAGAGCCGGACACAAATATGACCTTCCATAGATGTTTCTGAGTGAAATGCATGAATCCATCTCTCCTTCCAATTCTACAAACAGACAGAAGTCCAAGCCAGTGACTGCCTAAATGTTTCTGTGGTATTGTAACTTTCTTTTGATAAGTCTTCTTTGGTTAGATTTGGTTTCCTTTCTTATCAGTCCAATGAATAGACATTTTCTCCAGTGTGAACCATCTGTTATGAAGAAGACTAGAAATCATGGGTTATGCACCTGTGTGCCTTGCTGTTATGTATCTTGCAGCTCACCTGACAGTGCTGGCCAGGTCTTTGTTGCACATGGGACACCCAGAATGGGGAGTGGGAATGGAGGGCTAGTACTGTCTCCCTGCCACAGATGAGCATGCTGGGCTCAGAGAGGTGAAGTGACTCACCCAGGGTTCCCCAGCTAATTAATTATGGCAGTGTCAGGCTCTGAAGGTGAGTCTGATAGCGCCCTAAATAATATGAAATGGATCTTGTCCACAAAGGACTCTAGGAAGAAATCAGAGAGCCTGACTGAGCAGTGACCTGGGTCAGGAAAATACACTCAACACCTTACTTCATGGCAATGTCAATTGAAACCTAATGAATATAAAAACACCCTATTGATCACTATTCAGATTGCCCTGCACATAGGCCTATGGTTAGATGATCCAGTACTCCATTTTCCCTGTTGAGCATGGACCTCTATCTGGGTGCCTCTTGGTGCTTTGCTATCCGTTGTGAGATTTATGCCCTCCATCTCTTCATGCAAGTTCTCTAATAAAGGCTTGTATGATCAACCTGGACTTACTGCTTCTTTTTTCAGAATCTGACTTGTGTCTTCAGATCCACTCCTGCTGCTGGTCCAGTGAGGTGTGGTCCTGTCCCCCAGAACTTGTCATCTCAGCATACTGCCAAGAGCCACATCTACCTGGAGGATGAAATTGAAGTCCTCTGCACTATTCTCAGTATAAGAAGTTACAGGACCTTCCAGAGGATTCCTGAGGAAGTGACCTGTTTCAAGGGAATAACACCTCACCCAACCAGACCTGTGGAGTCCTGGTGCGGCACTGTAAGATAAGGCACTAGACCACAAGGTACATTGGAACCTCGAGGTCAGTGGTTGATACTCACCAGCTGCTCCTCAGAAACCCTATACAGTGTTGCTATGAGTCAGAACCAATTCAATGGAACTTAACAACAGTCAGACTCAAAGGTGTGTGAGGGTTAGATACACGTCTTACAAGGGAAGCCAAAGGCTTCTCAAACTGCTGAAGTTTTTCCAAAGTGGAGACTGAAGACATAACTGCTGTGCCCTGCTCATTCCCACTTTTCCGCCTCATTCCACACTCCAGATGCAGTAGCTCATGAGAAGTGGCATGGTGGTATGTCTGCAAGGAGTTAAATGTTCTGCAATAATTCCTCCCAGCTAGCTCAGCTCATGCACGTCTCCCTGCCTTCCCCGTTGCTTAGGCAAACTCAGCATTGTTATTGTTGTTGTTAAATGTCATCAAATTGGTTCCAATTTATATTGACCCCCATATAGGGTTTCTGAGAGAGCTCATGGGCTTGAACTGCAGCCTTCAGGTTATCAATCCAGTGCATATCCTATAGCACCACACCAGGGCTTAGGCAAACTTAGTGGCCACCTCTAAGTTAGCTATCATATCATGATGTTTTAATATCAGAGGCATTACATTTGAATTCAGGCTTTGCAGTTCTGTCCAAACACATTAGCCTCCCAGGTACGCCCAGCCTCAGCTTCCCAGGGAAAATCTTTCTCTGTCAAAATGTGAAAACCTCCCCACTAGAAGACAATTAAAAGTTGGAAACAGCTTTTGGGTCTCCATCAGACTCCTGACACACCCAGGGCTCTCCTGCCAGAGACACCTTGTTAAGTGTCTAAAATCCCGAGAGCTACTTGAAGGTTTCGCTCCGAGGCCCCTCCAGGGCCACACTGTTCCGAGAGGTATTGATCTGGTGTCCACCATGAAAGAAAACTTATCTGAATCATTAGAGCCAGGGTGGCAAGCGATCAAGCACCAAGTGTGGGTTCTTGGTGAGGGCCATTCAAGTTTGAGAATTTGTCATTGATCTTTGCGAAGCCATTTCAAAGCAGGGCCTTCAAGGAGGAGATCCAAATCCTTTCTGATGAAGTGAGAAGCCAATGACATCTTAATGAGAAAAATAGAATTTCAGCCTTGTCCCTTAGAGTCGTCAAAGATCCACATGGTTAGGTAGAGCATATAGGGTGGGCCCCTGTTACAGGTGGAATTTTGTCCCCAAAAAGTGACCTATAAATATGATCTTGTTTGGAAATAGTAGGTTTCTTTTGTTATGTTAATGATGTAATGCCAGAATAGAATGTGTCCTAAATATAGTAACTTCTGAGTTAGAAAAAGAACAGAATAAATACAGAGACATCTATGGGGGAAAGGCAGACACCATGTGAGGATCATCTACAAGCCAAGGAACACCAAGGATCACTTGCAGGCACCAGAAGTTAGGAGTGAGAACCCATGAAATTTTCAACATGGCCAAGATCTTGATTTAAACTTTTTGCTTCCAGAACTTTGAGAAAATCAATGTTTGTTCTTTAAAGTCACCACTTGCGGTATTTTTGTTATAATAACACTAAAGAATTAGGCCGCCTTCAGAGAGAGCTGGAGGAGAAGGCCCAAAGTGAAGTTCTGACTCCAGGACCCAAATACAAGACTCAAGATCACATCAGATAGCAACACATCATATTGAAGACCTACTTTCCTAGCCCCTGTTCCCCAACCCTCAAATTTCTAGGACGTTCATGGGCTCCCCAACCAGAGCTGAGAAAGGTCTGCTTCTAGATCATTCCAATTGGGTCTTCATCCCAGGACAGTGGTCCAGGTCTGTACTTTTATACTTTGTCTGCCTTGTGGCTAACGCATGTTGCAGCCAAAAGGTACCATGGATACTGTCTGGTCATTTTTTCTTTTCATGCCAAAAATATCAAAAAAAAAAAAGATGTATTCAACATTCATTGTATGTATGAATGAGTCTGTGGACAAGAATGTTGTCTGTCTCTAAGGGGTCTTCTTTCTTTAATCTCCTTGGAGACCTGAGACCCAAAAGCAAATATCTTGTTGGGGCATGGGGCTAGGGTATGGTGTTCAGCTAACTACTGTCCAACATTGCAGTAACTGCGCTTGACTTCTTGTTGGTGTTGGTATTGTTAGGTGCTGTTTATTTGGTATCAATTCATAGTGACCCTATGCACAATGGCATGAAACTCTGCCCAGTCCTGGGCCAACCTCACAATCATTGCTATGCTGAATCCTGACTTATGTGTATTTCATTCTTTGTTTTCTCAAGGGGTAGGGGAAGGAGCTGCATGTCTTTCTCCTTGTGACAAGTCCTCTGAGCATTTACCTTCCTTCAGGAATGTCCTTAGGGATGCTGTTGAGATCCTCCTGGACAGAGTTTGTTTTTCTCACTGGTCTCTCTGTCACTCTGGAGCATCATTCGTTATTCCCACATCTGTCTTTCCCAGTGGGCAGGGAACTTTGCAGGTCAGGGAATGACAGCTGAACAAGTGGACCCTGAGACACCCTTCAAACCTGCCTCTGGTGCAACCTAGTCTACAATGAAATAAATAAAATTTCCTTTTCCCGACTCATCGTGAAAGCTGCAAAGTTAAGATCAAGGACAAACTTGATCCTGAATCCTCCCAGGACAGAACTGGCCCTAATTTGCAAGGACCACAGGCCCCCTGATGGTCTTGCAGAGGGAGGCATCCCCTGAGCCCCTGACTCGCAGTTCGCCCCTCCCTGTCAGGTAGAGCCAGCGCCAAGTACCTTGTCCTTGCAGTTAATTAACCATCCACAAAGGCCGGTGCTCAATTTTACAGTTTTGATCAGCAATTTCAAGACCATCTGGATACCAAGACACTGGAAACTCCCATTAGCTCTTGAAATAACTCAGCCTGGCTCCATTCACAAGCAGGTCACAGGACTGGGACACAAGAGAATGAGAGGTGGGGTTCTTACGGAATTGGGGTGAGGCAAACAGAGCCAGAGTTGGGGTGTCTTGCCTAGTATGTCCTTGTTTGTCCTCTAACCCTCAGAGTGGCAGACGAAGCTAAGTGGCAGGCTCCCTCATGGGGCTGCAGAGAGACCTAATGTCCCAACCTTCTCCAGAGACGTTCCAGTACTCCCAAGTTCTCGGCCAGACACTTTGCAGAACTCTCTATCCCTCTCCTCTTGCATTTTGCACAGGAAACTTCAGTAGATAATTATTAGGCACATTAGCCTGTGACCAAATGCAGATGAATCTCTAAGTTACAATGAGGCTGATATTGTTAAACTCTTTTAGCAGTAATAGTAGTTTCAAATAATTGAATATTATAAGTTTTTAAGTTATGTGGCATTGTATGACAAGTACTGGACTTTGAACCACAAGGCTGGCAGCTCAAACCCACCAGCTGCTCCTTGGAAACCCTATACAGGGTCACTACGAGTCAGTACTGATTCAATGGCACGTAACAACAACAGCATGTCAGCACTGAGCTAGCATTGGCTATTCCCTCTAGTTCTGTTCTGTTGAAGATTAATGTAATAGTTAGCTATTGCTGCAGTAACAAATGGCCCCAGTAGCTGAGATTTACAATGTTGTTGCTGTTGTTAAGTGCCATGAAGTCAGTTCAAACTCATAGCAACTTTGTGTAGGGTTTCCAAGGCTTTAAATCTTTGCAAGAGTAGAAAGCCTCATCTTACAATAACAAGTATTTATTTTTTCCTTATCTTATACAAGGATTATAGATTGGTTCTGGCTCTACTGGTTCATGCTGAGTTCAGCTGGGTTCTATGTATCTTTGTATTCTAAAGCCCATGCTAAAGGAGTTACCAAAACTGGGCATGCTGTTCTCATGGTGGAGAGTAGGAGTGAAAGGGGCAGAGGCAAACCATGCACACACACTGAAAGCTTCTTCCTGAATGGGGGTCATGTCACACCATTCATGTTCCTCGGGCTAAGACAAATCACATACCCAAGCCCAAAGTCAAAATGGCAAGGATGTACACTCTGCCCGCAGACAGACTTGACAAGAATAAGGCAGAAATAAACAGGAATAAGGGACTTCTGTAAATACTATAGCATACCATTTTCAACAATAATAAAAACCTAACAAATATGTATATGGTTACAAAGATAGCTATGTATGCATATAGATCTATAGGAAGGCATACATGAGTATACAGGTGTTCATTTATAGGTGTATCTGCAGACAAGAAGCAAAAATTCAAAGTACTATTGAACAAATTCATTGACAATGAGTTTACCATTCTATTTTCTTCAGTAGCATCGAGTCTGGGCTCAACAAAGACCAAGACACATAAGTAGAGAGAGTGATCCAAGAGAAACCCTTTAGTCCTAGTGTGAGGCATACTTAGAGAAATCCCCTATTTTTCTATTCCTTTTCTCTGTCCTTTCATGCCCCTAACCCAAACAGCTCCACAGTGGAAGCAGTAGCAGCAGCAACAGTGAAAGCTCACATCCTGAGGGACAGGAAGCATCCTTCTGGTTGGAGAAGCTGTTTCCCTAAGACAGTGAGACAAATCCCCATTGCTTTTATTCTCTCCTCATCCTCACACCATTGATGCCAGGTAGAATTAGTTGTGGCAAGTGCCTGGCTATAAAAAGGAATGGAAATTTTAAAAATTATAAACAGTGGCCATTGAATTGATTCAAACTCCATGTGTGCAGAGTAGAATTGTGTTCCATGGTGTTTCTGAGGCGGTGACATTTCAGAAGCAGATCTCAAGGCCTTCCTCCCAAGGCACCTCTGGCTGGACTCAAATTGCCAACTTTCCTGGTGTGGCGCTGTAGGAGTGCACTGGACTGCAAATCAAAAGGTTGGTAGTTCAAACCCACCAGTTGCTTCTTGAAAACCCTATATAGGGTCACTGAGTTAGAACCAGCTCAACAACATTTAACAACAACAACAACAGTTAGTAGCCAAGCACTTTGCCATTTGTGCCACCCAGGGACTCTACCTGCCTTGCAGAGTAGGGTACATAAAGCTGTGATCTTCTGACACCGGACCTGGTTGTTGTTGTTATGTGCCATGGAGTCAGTTCCGACTCAGAGAGACCCTGTACAGGGTTTCTGAGGCTATAAAGCTTTATGGGAGCAGAAAGCCTCCTCTTTCTCCCATGGAACAACTAGTAGCTTTGAACTGCTGACCTTGAGGTTTGCAGCCCGATTTGTAACCACTATGCTACCAGAGCTCCTTGACACCAGACCTAGAGAACCTAAAAGTACCAAGAGATGATAGAGAGGAAGCATCTTGGGAAATTCCTGGGCTTACTCCTAGGATCTGGTGTGGTGTTGTAGTATAACCACTAGACAGCAATGTCAGTTTGAGCGGCAAGGTCAGCAGTTTAAGCTCACCAGCTGCTCCTTGGAAACACTATATAAGGTCACTATGAATCCAAAATGGCTGGATGGCACTTAACAATAACATTCCTAGGCTGTGCATATATAGCTCTGATCCTAAACAACATAACAAAGACTTTGGAGACTGAACTAAGAGCTAGACCTCCTCCAGGGTCAAAGACTGGCCCCAGAGAGGCTGATCCAAACAGCAAAGTAAAATCAAACCAAACCAAACTGGTTGCCTCTGGGTGGATCTGAATCATGATGATCTCAAGTAAAGGGTTTGAAATTGAAACCACAACTTTCAGAAGGCTGATCATAACTGTGTCCTGAACATAACTAGGCTGATAGCCTGCTTGTTGTTGTTAAGTTCCGTCCAGTTGGTTCCGACCCCTAGTGACCCTGTATAGGGTTTCTGAGGAGTGACTGGTGAGCTTGAACTAGCCACCATGTGGTTCAAACTTACCTTGTAGTCAAGTGCTTATCCTACAGCGCCACACCATGACTTCCATAGTCTGCTAAATATCAGCATTCTCCATGAGATTTAAATAAGACTCAGAGTCTCATAACACGACATTCAAAATGTCCAGGATGCAATTCAAAATTAGTCAGAACACAAAGAACCAAGAAAATCTCAACACCCATGGGGAAAGAAAATTAGCAGATAACAATGACAATGTGACATGGATGTTAGAACTATCTGACAAAGACTTTAAAGCAGCTATTATAAAAAATGATTCAACAAGTATAAGTATATATTCTTAAAACAAATGGAAAGAGAAGAAATGTCAGCAAAGATATGAAAGATAAAAAGAAGAGCCAAATAGAAATCCTGAAACTGAAAATACAATAACTATAATTTTTTAAAACCTCACTGAATGGAATCAAAGCAGAATGAATACAGCCGAGAAGTCAGGGAACATGAGTGCAGATCAATGGGAATTATCCAATCTGAACAACAGAGAAAAAGAACAAGGTCTCAAGGGCTTGTGGAACAATGTCAAACTGAGCTCTGACACTTTATTACCTATGTGTCCTTGAAAAAGCTAACAAACTTCTCTGAAACTTAGTTCACATACCCTTGGAAATTTAGGGAACTTTGAAATATTGCTGTAAGGAATTTGCAATTAATAGTGATGATGGTGGTTGTGGTCATTGTTGTAGGTACCATCAAGTTGGTACTGACTCATAGCAACCCTACACACAAAAGAACAAAACAATGCCTGGTAGTGACAGCTAACATTCATTGAGTGCTTACTCATGACCAGACACACTGTCAGATATAAGTATACACTATCTTATTTAATCCTCCTTATAACCATCTGATATAGGTATAAGCAATAGTACTTTAATTTTACAGAGAAAACTGATGCTGAAAAAGTTTCCTAAGTGTCTTAGTTATCTTGTGCTGCATAACAGAAATACCATAAACAGAAATTTACTTTCTCACAGTTTAAGAAGCGAGAAGTCTAAATTCAGGCCACCAGCTCTAGGGGAAGACTTTCTTTCTCTCTGTCAGCTCTGAGTCCTTGTCTATTTTCAGCTTGCCTCCTGACTCCTTGGAGATCTCCATGTGGCATGGTATCTCTCTTTCCCGATCTGTTTCCTCACTTGTTTGTTTCATCTCTTTTATATCTCAAAAGAGATTGGCTTAACACATATCCTGCATGAATGCTGTCTCATCGACACAGCAATGTGAACTCATTTCCCAAACAAGATTATAACCACAGACATTTGTTGTTGTTTTTGTTGTTAAATGCCATTGAGTCAGTTCTGGCTCATAAAGACCCTGTATAGGGTTTCCAAGGAGTGACTGGTGAGTTTGAACCACCAACCTTGTGGCTCAAACTGACTTTGTAGTCCAGCTCATTAACCAACAGTGCCACACCAGGACTCAAGCATTAAAATAGAGCCTCATAGGCATAAGGGTTAGGAATTACAACACGTTTGGGGATGGAGATGACACAATTCAATCCATAAAATATGCCTTGCTCAATCAAGTAAGTGGCAAAGGCGGGGTTTTAACGCTGACAGACCAATTCCAGAGTCACATCCCTGCTCTTAACAATCATTCCGTCCTCTTCAATGAATAGTTGTACTAGAGGTTACAGCATGATGAGTATTCAGCTTGGCACTATAAAATGGCAACTTTATGGGAATATTGGAGCCCAGATCTGGTCCTTGTTTCACTGCATGACCCAGAACTAGCTATTGCTTCTCATCTCAGCTAAGCTTCCTCATCCATTAAATTAAAGAGTTAGATCATATTATTTTTAAGGTTATTGCCAACTCTGACAGTTGAGAGAGTCCAACCATTCTTCCTCGGGAACCACAGTGACATCTAGCTATTTTCTGAACATGACTTAGGTTCACCAGCCACCAAAGAGCATAGTGTTGTCCTAAGTGCTGAAACAGAGTTTTGAGGGTTTTTTTGTTTGTTTGTTTGTTTTTGCAAGCCTTAGGAGCTAGCAGTTCCCTGAGCAATGGCTTTCCCTGCAACCTTTCTGTGTGAGCTCCCCCAAATGCTGACTCTGATTATGAACATATTTCATGCTGGAGGGAGTTGTTCAGACTAATCTAGACTCCTGACTCTTCCAAGTGTGCTTAAGACTTCTCTGTCCAGCTTTGCCATGCTTTCTTTCAGTTTGTATTTGCAATCATTTGTTTACCAGTCCTCACTTTAGCAGCAGTTCTCAGAGTCCTCTTTCTCCATGGGTCATCTGTCATTTAAAGATTTACCGGTGGGTCTGGCTGAACCAGTACTAAACCAGCCAGTTAGGAAAACCCTGGTGCTCATCTATGTCAGAAGGAATCTACCAATACTCTGACATTCCCTCTCTGCAAGTTTTCCTGAACTCTGGACCAGGTCCAAGAGAGATGGGAGGCTGTAAATTCAACCTTAAATTCAAGTGGGCAGCATTCAGTTCCCCAAAGCACAAACTTTCTGAGATGCATCAGCCTGGTGGGTAGACTAACCTTGAGAACCCAAAGCAAAAATGGGCATGAAGCCAGGAAGAATCTTCTTGGGCAGGAGAGTGGGAGATGAGTATTGTGAGTCAGCTAGAGACCTGGATGCCGCAACCCAGCAAGGTTTCCATTTCCCCACCTACTCCTTTCTTTCTGAACTGGTCAGTGACAGAAAGTATGCTGAGTAATCTAAGAAAGAGATAAAGGGAAACACAAGGATACAGGTGAGCCTCCAGAACCGTTGGCTTCAGGTTATCTAAAAATATTTCAGAGCTCTCTGTACACATCTCTTTCTCTCTCCACTCCCACCATACACTGGCCTTTTCTGATTCTCAGTCCTTGTGGAAGAAAATATGGACACCAGCAGCTCTTGTGTTATTTGTGATTCTGCTTCAGCCACCTGAATTTCAGCCAATTGCTCCAAATTTCTCCATCTTTTCTAAATCCAAAACTTCCAGGAAACAATTTAATGGCCTATCTTTGGTGGGGCACTTACCCCTTAACCAATTAACTGTGGGAAAGGGGTCCAGGTCATTCTTGGAGTCTTCTTTGTGCCATTGGGCAGGGACAGGATGGGTGAAATAAGAGCAGGTACTTGAAAGCCCAGGCATAGTTTTAAACACCATGATGGGATGCCCTCCTTTACCCTGGTTGTCAAAATGGCTTCAGAATATAGGTATTGGTGGTTGGTAATCTGGTACTGGACATGCCCATGACTACTCAGCTCTTCTTGACACTTAGAGACCTCCTTTCCATCATCATCCTTTCATACCTAAAGTTACCCACTATCTGAGGTGCATCAGATTCCATGTGCACAAACTCTTTATTGTCTTCTTGTCCTCTTCAGTCAGCTCATCCTTGAAGCCTCTTCATCGCCCCCCAGAGGTTAATCAAGCATTTCAGGCTTGAATAGAAAATATTTTCACCCTCCTTGTCAATTGAAGTCATCCTCATTAGGCGTCTTTCTAGCCCCTTGTCCTTCCACTTTCCATTAATTTCTAGTTCACATTTGTGAGAAATAACTCTTGTGGTCCATCTTCAGGAATTCATGAGATTTCAAGACCTGGCAGACAGATTGTTGATTTAAGCAGGCTATTCTGGGACTGGAATTTTAAATTAAAATACAGCCATTAAGACCTTGTACAAGCCATTTTGGCTTCTCTGTGGGGATGGGAAATGGGACATACCATAGAATTGCATATGGAGAACTGGAACTGGAGGAGGGCCTTTGGGGGGGGGGATATGAATAAAAACCATTTGTGGAGGGCCATATGGCATGTCTGCCCATGTCTACTGGGTTGAATACCCGATTTTGCTAAATTGAATAAAGAAAACCTCACTCTGCTAAAATGAGTTACAGATTGAATTACTTGAGCATTTGTCAGTATAGACAATGGCTCTCACACAATGTAAAGGAGATGTTCCCAGGAATCTCATCGTTGAGGAGGGCTTCACCAACAAGGATCTTTCTATGATGCCTTTAAGATTCCATTTATGCAACAGCCATATTAACACACACTGTTTCACCAACTGCTTGTCTAAGTTTACTGAAGACTGTTTTCCCGTTAGCTTAACTACAAAGAAGCTTTTGCATCTCTTCTTCTCTTGATATTTAGCTGAATGTTTTCTAATATTTCTACTATATTTTTCTTAGTCTATCCACGCCATCTGTCACATAGTTGAAGAGCAGACCAGAGGAATTCACTGGAAGGAGTCTGGAAAAACAAAGGATCTATTAATGTGAATTTCTTCCCACATGTTTCCACAAGTTTCCACATGTTAATGGCAGATTTTGCCTTCCTAAACAGCAGCTACATAATTTATCTAAACCATCCCCCAGTTTAGACATGGAGAATGATTTCCAACAAGAGTTTTTGTGTTACCTCCAGTTCTATTCCATTGTTTTTCTTTCAATAGTTATTGGGTCCCCAACTGTGAGAACCCCAGATATTGGATCCTCAAAAAACTGGTTGAGAAGCATGCTCCATGTATGAAGATTTAGATTGTGTGGTTAGATGCCTGGAGGGTATGTTAGTCTGAGTACCACAGATGTATATAATGTTCAGACACCATTAATTCACAGAGGCCACTCCAAGTCATTTGCTGTGTTGATGTACGTTTTGCCCATGGAACCTAGGACAGGTCCTTGTATATGAAGCTCTCAGTGAATCTCTGTTGCTTTGTATTGATGTCATTAAGTGGCAGGACCTGCCCTCCTTGGACTTCTTTGCCAGCAGGTGGAGAGAAAACAAATCAATATTTTACATGACTCGACTTCTTACTGAATAGAAATTCAGAAGAGGAAGAACTCGCCCTGGGCCTAAGCAGTCAGGGAAGACTCTACTGAAGCACATTGGCCCTGATTTAAATTGACCTTGGTGGAAAAGATTCAAAAGGTTGCAAAGAGAGAGAAAAGATGGTTCTTTCTGAGATGGTCCCAAACTACGACTTTCTTGTTATTCAACATTGATTAATCATTTTATGAAAAATGTTAGGTGTTGAATTAAATAAGATTAGATAAGTGTTCTTGTTGCCCTTAGGTGCCACAGAGTCAGTTACGACTCATAGAGACCTTATTCACAACAGAACAAAACACTGTATGGTCCTGCAACAGTCTCACAATCATTGTTAAGTTGAGACCATTGCTGCTATCATTGTGTCAATCCATCTCATTGGAAGTCTTCCTCTTTTTTGCTGGCCGTCCACTTTACCTAGAATAATGTCCTTCTCCAGGGACTGATCTCTCCTGATAATATGAAATATGATAAAAGAAATCTCATTATCTTTTTTTTTTTCTTAAATGATTTATTTTACATGGGAGTTTACATGGGAGAACATTAGTTTTACATTCATTCTATCGTATATCATCTCATTGCCATGGTTACAATCCCTTCCATGCAATCCTTCCCCCGCTGCCCCCCAGATCTTCAGCACACAGTCGCTCTCCCTCTCTGGGTCTAGAGTCTCCAGCTGCTCCATAGCTCCAAATCATCATCTCTGGCTCCATTTCAGGCATCACTGCTTCTCTGGGTTAATTATCCTTTTAAGGAGCATTCTTGCTGTACTTCTTTGAACACAGATTTGTTTGTTCTTTTGATAACCTGTGATACTTTTAACATTCTTCTTCAACACCATAACGTAAACGCATCAGTCTTTCTGTTGTTGTTGTTATATGCCATGGAGTCGGTTCCAACTCATAGGGACACTGTACAGGGTTTCCAAGGCTGTAAATCTTTATGGGAGCAGAACGCCTCATCTTTCTCCCGCAGAACAGCTGGTAGTTTCGAACTGCTGACCTTGTGGTTTGCAGTCCGATTTGTAACCACTACGCTACCAGAGCTCTTTATTCACTGTTCAACTTCATATGCATATGAGGCTACAGAAAATGCCATATCTTGTATCAAGTGCACCTTCGTTCTCATACTGACATCTTTGCTCTTCAACAGAAAGGTCTTGTGCAGCAGATTTGCCTAGTGTATGTGAACTTTCTTAGGAATTTTTAATGGATTAACTACTATCTAATTATCAAAAATTCCACATTTACAAACATAGTAAAAAAAAATCTACTATCTGATTATTTTGCACATTAATGATATGCATATGGCAATAATGAAAGCTAAGGTGAGAGACAAGAGTAACATTGATTATGATGATTAAGGTTGTGTGTCAACTTGGCAGGGCCATGATTCTGAGTGGTTTGTGAGGGTTCCATTGACCAGTTCTTGGCCATGCTCTGGTTAGCTCCCATCACCTGTAATGCTCCAAGTTCCAGGAGAAATAAATGTATGCCCCTTTGTCAAGAATCAAAGCCTTTACCTCATCACATCTGATTGACTCTGACTGAAAAACATGCCTATTCTGAGTTCTTCACTGTGACCCTGAATGGCATGCTCTGATTGCCAAATCAGATCACATGTCCACCCCATGGAATGGTATGTTCTGATTAGCCAGACCAGGTCACATGTCCAGTAAATGGGTCAGCATGCTATGATTGGCCCTGTTGGGTCTCATGTTCACTCCTAGAGTTAGAAGTGGTAACAACTCTCCCCAAAGCATAAGGACTAATAATGAGTGAGAGATGATTGTCCAGAGAAAGATAAGGGTACCAGTTAGGTGCTGGGGAACAAAGGCAAGAAAGATCTCTCCTAGCATCACTTAGTATGAGTCTGTTAACAATCTCAGTGGCCACAGAACCTGCCCTCACCTCAATGCTGGTTATTCTACAGAGCCCTCACTCTCCCAGCAGCCCCTTTGGGAAGCATCCTATCCTTCTCATGGACTATGTCACCATGTTATCACTACCAAGAGCAATGGGAGCAAAAGACAGGCTGGAGTCTATGCATGTGTCTTCCTCATGAAGACCAGTGGGGCTACATCAGTTCCTTGTCTCTCCTCTTGAGCCTACTCATTACCCAGCCCCTCGACTAGAAATGAGTTTATATTTAATTGTAGACCATCTGCTATCCTCTATGTTCCTTATGTAGTCCACATTCTTAGTGCTTTATTAATATTTGCTTAGTCTGTGTAAAGTGCAATCACGCTCTTGGAGGCTTCTTGCATATCGCTATGGGACTTAATTCCCTAAACAGCCACTTTCTGTTCTCAGGAAGCCTCCACAAGCCCACCCACCACCAGGTGATAAACTGCTAAAGTGTTCATCAGAGAGGCATGAACAAGATGAGAAAGGTCAGTGGGCCCCAGAGTTGTAGGTACCAAGTGTCCTTGTTACTGATATCTGGGCTATATCTTCCTCCCCCTCCCCATGTCTTCCTGTTCACACACTGGAAGATGGAGATCTGGTGAGGATTCCTGGGACAGCTAAGTAGGAGGCTTAGCTAAGGAAGTATGTCCTGGGGCCCTTCTCCAGCTCCTGCCCTCTCTCTAATTTGTTTTAGAAATTGAGGTGGGTATTGATACAGTCAGTGGAGGCAATGTCTCACTCATCCTCATGTTGATTGTATTATTGTCTCAGGGCTATCATAACAAAATATCACCAACCTGTTGTTGTTTAGTACCACTGAGTCGATTTCAACTCATAGTGACCCTGTTTAGGATTTCTAAGGAGGAGCTGGTGGGTTTGAACTGCCAGCTTTGTGGTTCGCAGTCCAGTGCTGATCCTACACCACCACCCCAGGAGTCCATAACTGGTGACTTAACAGAACAGACATTTATTCTCTCATAGTCCTGGAATCCAGATCCAAAGTCAAAGAGTTGGCAGGATTGTCTCCTTCTGGAACCTTTGAATAAGACTCTGCTCCATTCTGGAGGCTATAGGTGATCCTTGGTATTCCTTGGTTTGTTGATGCCTTTGTCTTTCTTCTGTGTCTGTCTGTCTGTGCATCTTCTCTTTTACAAGACTTCACTCAGATGAGATTAGGACTTACCCTGCTCCAATACGACCGCATGTTAACTGATAACATCGTCAAAGACCCTATTTACAAACAGGTCACATTCACAGGTGCAGGAGTTAGAATGTAAACATCTTTTGAGGACACAATTCAATCTATAACAGGATTAGCTGCACCTTCAGTCTGCTCCATGATGCGGGGCCAGCACAGGGTATGAAGGGCTAGGCTCGGGTACACAGCCAACTAGGCAAGGCTAAACCAGAAGGCTGCTCTCCATTATTTTCAGTCCCTTCACACTTAAAATACACTTCATTACAGCTGCATGGCAGGGCTGGAAGGAGACTGAGCGAATATAAAGGGAAGGTTCTCAAAGAAACAAACTCAAACCACCACCTATGGATCCCACTTTCCAGCAACATGGTGAAGTCAATCCCAGGAACAAATCCACTCACAAGATGGTTTGTGTAATCTGGGCACTTCCTTCACACTGATCCAAACAATGTGGAGAAGAAGGTATGATATATTACCTTGGACCCCAGGAGGGACTTGTCACTGAGTCACTAAGGGATTATCAAATGCTAGATGCAGGGGCAGGGGATAGTGCAAGGCTTGACACCTGCCCAGAGAACAGGAGTCTACTTGGGGACCAAGGGGAACTCATGTGAAGAGGGAACCATTTCAGTAGTCCCTACCCAAGTGTTGGGTCAAAGAAAATTGGACACAGAAACCAATCCAGAGTGCCCTGTCCCACTGGCAGACATCATGTTTTGGTTGCCCTCTTGGCCGTGTGGCAAAATGGGTAGAGGATGCACCCAAGGAGGAGGAGGAAAATGATAGCCAAGGCAGGGCAGAGCTGACGACTTGTGGCAGAATCTCACTGTCCCCAAGTTTGGGATCACTGAGAGCAAAACATCTCAGTTCATAAACGCCCCACACCCCTTCTGAATCACTCTCCAATGTCTTGCTCATTGCAGCCTCTCTCTCCTCATGGACTCAAAATAACTTCCTCCTTGGATCTCTTACACATTGTGATTCCACATCCTGCAAGGGAGGATTGAAGAAGGTGTCAGTGACACTACCTCGGCAGTTTCCAGAGTCGAGCTGTGAAGTTCATTCTGGTGGAGGGTCCCTGGGCCATAACAGTCAGTTCTGGTTCACTGGTTGGCACTCTCCAGACCATCAGTGACTCTCGTGTCTTAGGCCATTCTAATCGAATCCAAGTTCAATTCCAGGCCAGTGTTCCTCATGTGCAGCCACTACCTGTCTGGCAGTGGAGGCCTGCATGTTGATATGATGTTGGACAGGCTTTAGCAGAGCTTCCAGACCATAACTAGGAAGAAAGGCCTGGTGATCTACTGCTGAAATTCAGTCAATGAAAACCCTGTGGAGCAGAATGGTCTACTTCACAACTGATCATGGGGATGACGCAGTAACACCTTCCTCAGTAACATAATCCTTATGTTATGTGGGGCACCTGCCTTTTCCCCCTGTCCTCACCTG
Organism: Chrysochloris asiatica; assembly: GCF_000296735.1. Lineage (NCBI taxonomy): Eukaryota > Metazoa > Chordata > Mammalia > Afrosoricida > Chrysochloridae > Chrysochloris > Chrysochloris asiatica. Next base: position 4,513,969 of record NW_006408691.1, on the reverse strand, counting down.
TCCCTGTTTTCCTTCTTCATTACTAATGCCATGATTGTGGGCATGTTGTAGGACATCCAGAAAATGACCCTCGAAATGAGCCGATGCGCTGGGAAGAGCACTTCTTCTGGCTGTGGCCCTCATTTTTCATTTGAACCCCAGAAAGCCAGACTAATGTGAACGTCACTCCAAACTCAGAGACCCACCACACCCTCCAACGAGAGGGAACGTTATACAGGATGTGAGCATACAGAGAGAGCAAACATCGGGGTCAGCTCTGAGGGGGACACGTGAGAGGACAGCTGCTTCCTCCAGCTCCCGATGCAGTCCGAGGTGGCGGAGCACGGCCAGTGAAATTGAAATCACCAATCATGGCAGCAAAGGCTTTAGGTCGGCACTTACAGTCCTCTTCAATCACGTCTTTTCTGTGAATAACATTCCTTCCACTGCAGCCCTCGCTTCCAGTGCATCTGGCTTGACTTCCTAAACTCTGCCCCTGAGTGAGCAGTTTAGGGGGAAACCTAAGGCTGGCTCCTGGCTCAGGTGCTGGCAGGGAGAAACACTTCTTGGATATTTCAAGGAGATAGGGAACCAAGAACAGCAAGGCCTACATCCTACCACACACTCCACCCACCCATTGCTAACAGCTGAGTGAAGGCTGACAGCAGAGAGGTTGAATGAACTCAAATACATTCAAGCTATGTTGTTACTCGTTGTTGTTAGCTGCCATTGCATCAGTCCCCAACTCATGGCGACCTAATACACAACTAAACAAAACACTTTCCAATTCCCCATCATCCCTAGGGTCAGTTGTGAATCAGACCATTTTGTTCTATAGGGTTTTCATGGGCTGATTTTCAGAAACTGATCATCAGCTTTTCTTCCTAGTCTTTCTTAGTCTGGAAGCTCTGCTGAAACATGCTCAGCATCAAAGTAGCATGCAAGTCTCCATGACAGATGGGTGGTGAGTGTGCCTGAGGTACAGTGGCTGGGAATTGAACCCAGGTCTCCTACATGGAAGGTGAGAATTCTGTCCATGAACCACCATTGTCCTCTAGCTGTATAAACCAGTGCAAAGCACTGTAACCTCTCTGAGCCTCCATCTCCTCACCTGCAAACAGCTCTGCTGCATATACCCATGTGCATATCCTGTAAGAATCAAAGGAAGTAGCCTGTGAGATGCATGGGAGATGCTACCAGGACCCTACACAGCAGTCATCCTGACCACCTTCCTCAATAACATAATCCCTGTTATGTGAGGCACCTGCCCTTCCTCCCCCACGCCCCCTTCTTCTTCACTACCTGCAGTTGTGATGGTGAGAGTGTTAAAAGACTTCCAAGAGAGACCTTTAAAATGGGCCAAATTAGCTTGAAGGAGTGCCCCTTTTTTCTTTCCTCCAGCTTCTTTTTGCTCTTTGACTAGAATGTGATGGCTGGAGCTGCAGCGTCCATATTGGCCAAACGCAACTTTAAGAATGGAAGTCTCATTCTTCCTAGGCCAGTGCTCAGCAAGAAAAGGCCATGTTCAGTTCAAGCAAGAAGATCGTGATATCCAATGGCAAAAAGCCAGATGAATTCGAGTCTGGTATTTCTCAGGCTTTTCTTAAGCTAGAGATGAACTCAGACCTAAAGGCTCAGTGAAGAGAGCTGAACTTAACTGCAGCTAAGGAAATTAAAGTTGATGGTGGTCGGAAAACTATTATAATCTTTGTTCCTGTTCCTCAGCTGAAGTCTTTACAGAAAATCCAAGTCCGACTAGTACGTGAACTGGAGAAAAAGGTCAGTGGAAAGCACATGATCTTTATTGCTCAGAGGAGAATGCTGCTTAAACCACCTCAAAAATGCTGTATAAAAAATAAGCAAAAGTATCCGAGGAGCCGCAATCTGACTGCTGTGCATGATGCAATCCTTGAAGACTTGGTCTTCCCAAGTGAAATTGTGGGCAAGAGAATCCAAGTCAAGCTGGATGGCAGCTGTCTTATGAAGGTTCATTTGGACAAAGCATAGCAGAACAATATGGAACACACACTTGAAATGTTTTCTGGTGTGGATAAGAAGCTCATGGGCAAGGATGTTCATTTTGAATTCCCAGAGTTTCAGCTGGAAACGAAAATGATTAAATGACATATCATTCACACACTCACATACACACACACACACAAAGAATGGAAGTCTCATGTTAAATCTGGTATAGAAGAAATATAGTAGGATTCTGCACCTTTGATGGAAAACCCTGATGCAGCCATTCATTGCCAACCCTTTAAACTCATTTGCTAGTTTGGATTTTCTGATAGATGTAACCCAACTTTATCCTATTAGAATATATAAAGCAAGGTGCACTGTTGTATCCAGCACATACTATGCTCTCAATAAACAGTACTGTGCCACTGTAGGATCAATACTGGATTGCAAGCCACAAAGTTGGTGGTTCAAACCCACCAGCTGCTCCTCAGAAACCTTATAAAGTGTCACTATAAGTCAATGGCACTTAACAAGAACAGCGTTATTAAGTTCGACCTATGAATCTGACTTAGAAATTTGGACTTTTTCCCCTCACATGAGTGCTGTGCACATTTTAATAGGTTTCTCAAAAATACCCATAGTTCAATTAATAAGGGGTTTTGTATGGTGTCTCACCACATGTTAGGAGTTTACTAAACCTTCTTCCATGGTTAACAAACTGCATTAATCCTGAATAACCATCCAACTCTCAGAAGGTTCTCCACCCCTCTCATCAGTTGAGGTAAATGAGACCCAGAGAGGTTAATCCGCTTGTCAAAGGTCACCCAGCCAATTAATGGCAAATCTGAGCTCTTGTACTCTGGCTTTCTGAACAACAACTGCAACATCCCCTTCTGTGTTAATAAAAGGTCAGAGAAAAGAGAAGGATGCAAGCCATCTAAGCAGGCAGGAGTGGAAAGGCAGAGCAAGAGAAGCTGATAAAGTTTTCACGGCACATTGGCCCTGCAGCCAGGTAGAGGATTACCATATTGGGGCGAGGCACTCATAGGACTGGCTTGTGTTCTTAACAATGTAACAATGTACAATGGATTCTGTCCACAAAGGACTCTGGGAAGAACCAGCTTTCAGGTCAACTTTGTTTAATTGTGTTTCTCAGGTACTGCTCCTTTTTTTTTTTTCAAAAGTGAAGTTTTGTGGCAACTCTGCATCAAGCAAGTATGTTGGTGCTATTTCTGCAACAGCATGTGCTCACTTCATGTCTCTGTATCACATTTTTGTCATTCTCGCAGTATCTTAAACTTTTTTATAATACTATTGCACACTAATAGGCTACAGTATAGTGTAAACAAGACTTACATATACACTGGGGGGAAAAAAATTGTGTGACTCGCTTTAGGGTGATATTGGCTTCATAGAAGTGGTCTGGAAATGAACCCACAATATCTCTGAGATATGCCTCTACCTGACTGAGCAGACTTGGGTCAGAAAAAAATACCCCAAACACCTCACTTCATGGTATCATCAGTTGAAACCCATTCATTACTACCTCTTCACCTTGATCCTTATTCAGACTGCCTTGTACACAGGCCTACGTGCTAGCATTAGATGATTGTTGCTGTTGTTATGTGCCGCAGAGTTGGTTCCGACTCATAGCAACCCTGTACAGGGTTTCTGAGGCTGTAAATCTTTACGGAAGCAGAAAACCTCATCTTTCTCCCGCGGAACAGCTGATAGTTTCGAACTGCTGACCGTGAGATTAGCAGCCTGATTCGTAACCACTATGCTACCACAGCTCCTTAGCATTAGATGATAAAGGCATCCATTTCTCCCTGTTGTGCACAGACCTGTTCCCATTGACTCTTAGTGCTCTCCTGTCCATGGTGAGATTTCTGGCACTCATCTCTGTATGTAACTTCCCTAATAAAACCTCATATGATCAATCTGGCTTTTATTGTCTTTTCTTTTGGACTCCTGTCTGTGTTCCTCAGAGTCAATCCTGCTACTGGCCCAGTGGGTGCGTCACCGTGCCTGCCTTCCCATGCAGTGACATCAACCCCTTCATGTCTGCAGCTCTTTACAGCCTGTAGCCTCCACAGGCTCAGCACTTGGATTTGCTTTGCTCCCTCTCCCCAGTGCCCAGTGGGTTCTTCTAATTGCACTCAGAGTCTGAGGACCCAGTTCAATCTGAGCACGTGGTTCTGCTGGGACAGCCTCTTACAGGGCTCCTATCATCCATGTCTGGTTATGTGGACTATCCTCATCTGTGTCAGCTCCTTACGCTTCATACAGGACACATCTTGCTTTCAGGGAAAAAGGTGGTAGGGAAAACACAGTGCATTTTGAAGCAGCATCTCCAGGCCAAGTTTTCCTAAGGGCATTATGGATGTGAAGATATTTACGGTCTCCTTTTAAGTTTCAAGTCGCCATGCTCTTCTAACCTAGATAGAAAATCCTCAGCTCCTGCTTGTCATACACTAAAAAGGACTCTGTGGCCTCCAGCTCCTCTCCATGTCCCTTCTGTGCCACCACTGAGTGACTACAAAAACCCAAGGAGGTGAGGCCCTTGAGAAACCATCATTTTTGTGGATGCAATTTTGTATGTAGCTGTTTCTGGGTTCACCCTCTCTGTAGCTTTTGAAGAATTCATTCTGCATCTTTTTAGAGATCTCAGAGTGACTCAATGTTGCTGCCCCTCCAGTCAGGGGGCAAGATTGGGGTTTGGTATGTGTCTTTGAAAAAGATCTCCCTATCTGATTCAGGACTGTTAATTCTAATAACCTTCTGCCTTCCTTCCCCATGCATCCACAGTGAAAGGAAAGGTTGGCATATTAACATCACCACTCTGAGCACAGACCACTTGAGCCTCTCTGGAGGAAATGAATGTTTCATTCCTAACCTCTGCAGACCCAGCACTGGGTTCATGACGTCAGTAATTCCAGCGTGGTTTTGTTTTCTTTTATCTGTTTGTTCCTGCCTTTGACCCTTGACACTGCCTAAGCTTCAATCAAATCTTTAGGAACACGCTTCTCCTCTATGCAACAATAGCCATGGGCAGGCTGTGGGGAGGGCAAGGAGCTCAGCATATAGGGAATAACCTTCTAAATATGGCCTCCCTTCATTTTCAAAGCCACTTCTAATGTTGGATTCTATAGCGATAGTTGTGAGATTCTGGAGTTAGAACTCCAGGCTATAGGAAAAGGTATAGGAGACCATGAAAGCTTTTGGGAATAAACAACAAGAAGAATATAGTCACTTCTCAAAGACTGGCAGTAGCTCCCACTCTTCTGAGAAGCCATCAGTCTCTTGGGAGTAATTCACGAGCAATCAGCTCAGTGGAAACCACTGGCCAAACACAGGGTGGGGAGGGTGGTAAGATTCACAAGGCATGGTTCCCTGCAGAGGGCATTCTCTAGTAGGGGCTTTTGGGAAGAAAAGTAAACAAACAGTTGCCATCAAATGGATTCCAACTCACAGTGAGTCCTCGTGTATCAGAGTAGAAGTGTGCTCCACAGGGTTTCCAATAATCCTTCATCTGAGGCATCTCGGTGTCGATTCCAACCTCCAACATGATGGTTTGCAACCAAGCATCATCCAGGAACTCTCAAAAAGAACTCATGTACAAGTGTACCAGAAAACAGGGTCAAGAGTCTTCATAGCAGAGTGGTCCATAACAACACAACATTAAACAACATAAATTTATAGTTGCAGGAGAATGCATACATCAACTGTGGCCTGTGCACACAAAAAACAAAACACTCAAACTCACAACCATCGAGTTGATTCTAACTCACAAGGTTTCTGAGGCTCTGTAGGATAAGCACTGGACTGTTTACAAACCACAAGGTTTGAGCCCACCAGCCACTCTGAGGGATTTCCAGCCTCAGAAGACCTATATGGGTCACTATGAGTCAGAAACAACTCAACAGCACTTAACAACAACAACAAATCTTTACGGGAGCAGAAAGCCTCATCTTTCTTCCATGGAGCAGTTGGTGGGTTTGAACTGCTGTTCTGTGGTTAGCAGGCCAGTGCGTATCCTACAGTGCTATACCATGACTCATACACACAAATCCAAGATACCAAGCCAATTGCCATGAAGGTGATTCCAATTTATGGTAACTCCATGTATTACAGTAGGATTTTTAGTTTTTTAACAGTAGATCACCAGGCCTTTATTCTAAAGCAACCCTGGGTGGACTTGAACCTCCAACATTTTGGTTAGTACTTGCACACATGTAATCATTATTGCTTTGTGTCAACTTGACTGGGCAAGAATTCCTACTGGTTTGGCAGTTGAAATGTGATTATTCCCATGATGAACCCTACTATGTTGTTGTTGTTAAGTACCGTTGAGTCAGTTGTGACTTGTAGCAATCCTAAGTAAGGTTTCCAAGGAGCGGCTAGTGAGTTTGAACCACCAACTCTGCTGTTCAACCTTGCAATCAAGTGCATTGTTCCACAGTGCCACACCAGGACTCCGAACCCTAATATAGACATAGTTAACTCTATGATTATTGGCCTGTCAGTTGAAAGGATGTTTCCTTGGGGGATGTAACCTGCTCCCAATATAAAGGACCCGCGAGGAAAGCTTGCTCTTTCTCATCCACTAGGGACTTGGGACTCTACAATTAAGCCATTTCCTTGATATAAACTTATATAATATGCATATATAAGTTTTACTGGTTTTTGGTTTTTTCTAGAAAACCAAGCCTACGACATTACCTATTTGCACTACCCAAGGATACTGTAAAATATAAAGGAGGCTTTTGCTTCCATCCAAGATGGAGTAACAGAGACCAGATTTTCCCCAGTTGGAAACAATTGGACATAATATATAAAACAAGGTTTTCAAGATACTGGGCATCAGGTGAAGAACAGTGATCCCGAAGAAAGGGAAACAAAGGAGATGAGTCCTATGATTTCCCCAGGTCCTCACCTTCAGAGTTCTCAAGCAGCAGCACAGGGAGAGGATATAAAGACAGGCTCCCTGTATTGAAAGGATAGAGTTCAAAGTTCAGGGAGAGCAAGGTGGCTAGAATTCACAGGGCTAAGTACCAGAGTATCTTCACTTCCTAGTGTTGCTGTAGCAGAAATGCCACAGTGGGTAGTTTCAAGAACAGAAACGTACTGTCTCACAGTTCAAGAAGCTAAACGTCCCAATTCAGGGCACTGATCATAGTGAGAGGTCCTTTCTTGCCTACTTAGCTTCTGTTGCTGTTTGACATACTCAGCCTCCTGTGGCAGAGTAGAACGTCTCCATAGGGTTTTCTTGACTGTGATCATTACCTAAGCACATCACTAGGTCCTTCTTCCATGAAGTCACTGGCTGGGTTCAAACCAGCGACTTTCACTGTGCCACCAGAACTCCCAATTTCAGCTACTAGTGGCAAGCCATCTTTGGAGTTCCTGGGCTAGTAGACTAGTCTGTCTCCTTAGTCTTCAGATAGCAGTCTGTCTTCCTGCTGTGTTTGCTTGTGTTTATTTTTGTCTTTGCAACTCCTTGTGCATGGCAACAGTAGTGAGGTTAGCCCAGGATCAAGCAGTGTTTCGTTCTGCTATGTATAAGGTCACTATAAGTTAGTCCCATCTCGATGACACCTAACAACAACAACAACATAGCACTCAACAATGATTAGGTTTCAGATACACCTCTACTGATAGGGTATTATTAACATAACAAAGAAACCCCTGTTCCAAATGTATTACATCTGAAGGTACATTGTTATTGTTTGTTGTTGTTGTTGTTATTAGTAACCATTGAGTTGGCTCATGGTGACCCCATGTGTGCAAAGTAGAAACACTCCACAGGGTTTTCAAAACTATGACTTTTCAGATCACCAAAGCACCTCTGGGTGGGTTTGAACTGCCAACCTTTTAGCTAATAGTCAAGCATTTGCACCACCCAGGGACTTCATCCACAGATATAAGGGCTAGGGCTCCAATACATCTTTTGGGGAGTCACAGTATGCCCATAGCACAGAAATAAGACGGATACACAGAAAGAGAAATCCAGACATCTGTATATGATCTCTGTAAAGTCTTTAATTTGTACTGGAGCAAATGCATTTGATGCAAAAAGAATTCCTGAGGCTGGAGAAATAACAACTGAAAACCTTAGAGGGAACAATCCCAGAACTCAAACCAGGCTGAGAATAGCGCCATTTCCATTAGCCAGATTGGGACACCTTAGAGCTCATGGGGCATATGGTTGTTGTTCTTGTCAGGTGCCATTGAGTCAGAACCGACTCATAGCGACCCCATGCACAGCAGAATGAAACAATGTCTGATCCTGGGCCAACCTCACCACCGCTGCCACACTTGACGCCATCAATGATGCCACCTGGCTGATCCATCTCGTTGGGGGTCTTCCTCTTTTTCTCTGACCCTCCATCTTACCCAGCATGACATCCTTTTCCAGCGACTGTTCCCTCCTGACAATATGTCCAAAGTATGAGAGACGAAGCTTAGCCATCCTGGCCTCCAAGGAGCACTCTGGCTGCACTTCTTCCAAAACAGATCTATTGGTTCTTTTGGCAGTCCATGGCACTTTTAATATTCTCCTCCAACACCACAACTCAAAGGCATCAATTCTTCTACGATCTTCCTTATTCACTGTCCAGCTTTCGCATACATATGAGGTTATTGAAAATACCACGGCTTGGGTCAGGCGCACCTTAGCCCTCAAGCTGACATCTCTGCTCTTCAATACTTTAAAAAGTTCCTGTGCAACAGATTTGCCCAATGCAATACATCGTCTGATCTCTTGACTGCTGCTTCCATGAGTGTTGATAGGGGCATATGGCAGAGTACTCAAAAAGACTTTGCCTCAGTAGTCCTAGATTAAACATTGCTATAGATCTTCTGTAGGATAAACACTGGACTGCTAACCACAAGGTTGACAATTCAAGCCCATCAGTTATGACTTGGAACTGACTCGAAGACACTTAACAGCAGCAACATCATAAATATTCTTCAGTCTTTTTCTAGGATGCAGTGAGGCTACTTGGAATAGGTCTGCTTCTGACTCTAAACTTTGTTATGAAGACCTATGCTGTTGTTAATTGCTACCAAATTGGTTCCAACTCATGGTGACCATGTATAGACTTTCCAAGGCTTTTTAAATCTTTGTGGGAACAGAAAGCCTCATCTTTCTCCCACAGAGCACCTGCCAGGCTCAAACCACAGACCTTGTGGTTGGTTCTCAGTCCAGTGTTTATCGTATGGAGCCACCACGCTCCCCTAGAATGTTTAAGACACCCAGAAAAATGAAATTCACAATGTCTGGCATCGAATTAAAAACTGTCAGGCAATAGTTTACACAATTAGTAGACATAGATATTAAAGTACTTATTGTAACTGTACTGCATATTTTCAAAAAGCTAGAGAAAATATTGAACATGGTAAGTAGAAACATAGAAAAAAATCAAGCTTCTAGAAGTTAAAACTACAAAATCTGAGATTAAAATGATACATACCAGATTGAATTAATAGTCTATAAATTATTGTAGAATAATTGATTTGTGAATTTGAAGACATAGAAATACAAGCTACCTGTAATGAAACATATAAACAGGAAAATAATCCTAAAAAAAAATAAAATAGAGTATCAACAACTGTGAGACAATTTCAAGCAGCATAATATAGCTGTAACTGGAGATTTTACCAAAAAAATGGAACAAAACAAAAAATACCCAATGCCATCAATTCTATTTTGACTCATAGAACTCATCACAAAGGGCAGAGCAGAGCTTCTTTCTAGAGTTCCCTAGGGTGTAAATCTTTTACAGGCATGGAAATCTCTCATCTTTCTCCTTCACAATGACTGGGAGGTTGGAACTGCTGTTCAATATGTAACCCACTATGCCACCAGGGTTCCTTTGCAAAAAGAAAGGTGGGCAGAAAACATATTTGAAGGAACACTGGCTATTTTTTTTTAATGTAATGAAAACTCTGAGCTTAGAGGTCTAAGAAACTCAACAAACCCCAACCACAAGAAACATGAAGAAAATTAAACCAAGGCACAGCATAATCAAGTTGAGTAAAATAAATAATAAAGATAAAATCTTAAAAGCAACTAGAGAAAAACACAGATAAGGATGACGACAGATTTCTCTTCAGAAAAATAATGTAAGCTAAAAAAAAAAAAATCTTTGGAGCAATAAAAAAAAGAAAGGGGAGGGAAATCTGTCTACATAGAATTCTACGCCCAATAATATTTCTCAATAATGAAAGTAAAACAAAGACTTTTAGCTATAGAAATGCTGAAAGAATTCATCATTAGAATGCTTACCATTTATGAAATATCCTTCAAGGAAGTTCTAGTTCTTCAGGAAATTGGAAAATGATAGCAGTTAGAAATACAGATTGAAAAGTTGTGGAAATAGTTTCTAGTAGGTGACAATAATGCACTTTTTTCTTATTTATTTAGTAATTTTAAAACATAATTTACTGCTTCAGCAATAATAATTTAATGACAACAAATTATGAGGTTTTTATATAAGTATAATTAAAATGTATGACAATAATAGTGCAAAGGTCAGAAAAAGAGAAACATCTTTCTGGTATTCTCTGTTTTCAGCCAAGATCCATCTGACATCAGCAATGATATCCCTCATTCCACATCCTTGTTTGAATTCAAATTGAACCTCTAACAGTTCTCTGTCAATGTAGTATTGCAGCCATTTTTTTAATTATCTTTAGCAAAATTTTACTTGCATGCAATATTAATGATATTGTCCTGTGATTTTCACATTCCATTGGGTCACATCTCTTTGGAATTGGCACAAATATGGGATCTTCTCAAAGTAGTTGGCCAGGTAGCAGTCTTCCAGATTTCTTGGCATATACGAGTTAGCACCTCCAGTGGTACATCAGTTTGTTGAAAGATTTCAATGTATATTCCATCAATTCCTGGGGCCTTGTTCTTTGCCAATGCCTTCAGTTAACCTTAGACTTCTTCCTTCAGGATCATTGGCTCTTAATCATATACTACTTCTTGAAATGGCCAAACATCAACCATTTCTTTTTGGTACAGTGACTCTGCGTATTCCTTCCATCTTCTTTTAATGCTTTCTGCATCACTATAATATTTGACCTTATCTTCTTAAGCTGCCTTTTGAAATTTTCTGTTACTCTTTTACCTCCTCGTTTTTCCCACTTGCTTTAGCATCTCTAGGCTGGATAGCAAGTTTCAGAGTCTTATCTGACATCCATTTTGGTATTTTCTTTCTTCCAAGGTCTAATTAATGATCTTTTGCTTTCTCTTGTATGATGTTCTTGATGTCATCCCACAACTCTCAAGTTCTTCAGTCATTAGTGTCTAATGCATCAAATCTGTTCTTGAGTTGATCTATGAATTCAGGTGGGATATGTTCAAGGTCATATTTTGGCTTTCATTGGTCTTGTTTTAATGTTCTTCAGCTTCAGCCTGAATTTGCATATGAGTCATTGATGGTCTGTTGCACAGTCTGTCCCTGGCCTTGTTTTGACTGATGGTATGGAGCTTTCCAGGAGCTCTGGTAGCGTAGTGGTTACGAATTGGGCTGCTAATCACAAGGTCAGCAGTCCAAAATGTACAGCTGTTCCACAGGAGAAAGATGAGGCTTTCTTCTCCAGTAAAGGCTCATTATGAGTCCCAACCAACTCTACGGCACATAACCACCACCACCATGGAGTTTCCCACCATCTCTTTTCACTGATGTAGTCAATTTTATTTCTGTGTATTCCAGCTGGTGAGCTCCATGTATATAGTTGAACGGAAATTGGTGAACTAGAAAACAGTAAAACAAAAGAAAATTAATAACTCTAAATGTTGTTTCTCTGAGAAGATCAATAAAATTAGGAAACCTCTAGCCAAACTGATTACATCAAAGCAAATAGGACCTAAATTGCCAGTATTGGTCATGAGAAAGGTGACATCACTACAGATTCCACAGAAAGCTATGTATCAGCTGTTGACCTCTTCTCTCAGGGAGCGCAGGGCTTCACCCTGTGTCTGCTACAGGGAACTGCAGGCAGCACTGCTCAGTAAATGGTTGCTGGAGACTTTTCCCAGCCTGGTAAGCTGCTACATCACATTCTTAGTGCTGAGCTTCTGGCCAGCCTGGGTTCTTTTCCTTCTCTCAGTGGGAGCTTGAGCCCAGTGTGTCCTCGCCTTGATTCTGTTTGCCTAGTGATTTCATAAGTGTTGCCACACTTATCACAGTTCTCCAGATGTCAGGAGGAGGAGAAGTTTTGCCCATAGTTCCCACTTGAGAGTGTCAAGAATTGGCACTAACATTGCAGGCTCCCATTCCTCTGAGTACAGGAGAGGTGCTAGCTCAGAACCCAACTGGACTCTCTTTCTTGTTGAAGCAGCAGTTTTGTCTCACACTTAGATCATTAGCTCCTCTAGGAAGACAGAACCTTCTGGCCTATAATTAGAACCACACCATTTCTCTAATATTTTATTTACAGACAGCCACATGTAAGAGTTCTGATAAGCAAAAGATGATGTCATCCCTGAAATTCCCAAGTTAGCTCAATCAATCAACATCTCAAGAGACAAAGTTTCACATATTTTCCTCCATCTCTTGGGATCATTTAACTAGAGGTCTGGGGCAAGGCAAAGGGTTGGGATTGGCAAAGAAAAAACTTCCTGTTCACTAAGGTTATTTTTATAGCTACAGAGGAAAAAAACATTATATTTAAGAAATACTTTTGCACCTCAGTGTATTTGTTTTCTATACTAAGCAAGAAATTGCCACAAATGTACTGGGCTTGAAACAGTATTATTTATCATCTCACAGTTTCTGTGGGCCAGAATTCTGGGCGTGGTTTTCTGTTCAGGGTTTCTTAGGGCTGAATTCAAGGTGTCAACTAAACTGGAGGCTTGAATAAAGAAGAATTGGCTTCCAAGCTCATTCAAATTGTTTGCAGAATTCAGTTTTATAATTAGTCCTTATTTTCTTATAAATTTTAACTGAAAGCCGCTCTCAGTTTCCAGGTACTGCCTTCAATCCCTGCTTGTTGTTGTTGTTGTTGTTGTTGTTGTTATGTGCCGTGGAATCGGTTCCAACTCATAGTGACCCTGCACAGGGTTTCTGAGGCTGCAAATCTTTACAGGAACAGGAAGCCTCATCTTTCTCCCACGGAACAGCTGGTAGTTTAGAACTGCCGACCTTAAGGTTAGCAGCCCGATTCATATTCTGCTACATGATTTAAACCTTCCTAAAAACCAGCAACAGAATTCCTATACTCAGAGAAGATCTGGATCTTTTTTTAAAAGACTCTCCTGATAAGGCCAGACCCACCAAGGACAATCATTCTTTAGATTAACTCAAAGCCAAATGACTGTTGTTGTAGATGGCATCAAATCATTAACCCAAAGTACCCCAATGTTCAACAAAATGAAACAACCAACTGATCCTGTGACATCCTCACAATTGCTGCTACACTTGAGCCCATTGCAGCTGCCACTGTGCTGATTCATCTTGTTCACTAATCCTCCACTTTACTAAGTATGATGTCTTTCTCCATGGATTGGTCTCTCCTAACAATATATTCAAAGTATGAGAGACGAAGTCTGGTCATCCTGGCTTCTAAGAGCCCTCTGGTTGTACTTCTTCCAATACAGATGTGTTTGTTCTTCTGGCAGTCCATGATACCTTTAACATTCTTCTCAAACACCGTAATTCAAAGTCATCAATTCTTCCACAGTCTTCCTTATTCATTGTCCAACTTTCATATGCATATGAAGCTACTGAAAATGCCATCACTTGGGTCAAGCGCACTTTAGTTCTCAAACTGACATCTTTGCTCTCATTAAGCAAACTTGAAAGAGGTCTTGTACAGCAGCAGATCTGCCTAATGCAGTTGTTTTGCATGAGGCAGAACACTTTAAAATGGTCCTGTGCATCAGATTTGCCTAATGTAATACATTGTTTGATTTCTCGATTGCTGCTTTCATAAGTGCTAATGATAGATCCAAGCAAAATGAAGTCTTTGACAACTCAATCTTGTCTCCATTCATCATAATGTTTTTTATCGTTCCAGTGGTAAAGAATTTTGCTTTCTTTAAACTGAAGTGCAACCCAATGTAAAGACTGTGGTCTTTGATCTTCATCAGTAAGTATTTTAAACGCTTTTTGCTTTCAACAAGCAAGGTTGTATCATCTGCATATCACATGAGTCTTACTACAATTCTGATGCCATGTTCTCCTTCATATAATCCAGTTTCTCAGATTATTTGTTCAGCATAGATTGAATAAGTATAGTGAAAGAATGCAACCCTGGCACACACCTTTCCTGATTTTAAATCATTCAGTGACCCTTGTTCTGTTTGAACTACTACCTCTTGGTCTATGTACAGGTTCCTCATGAGCACAATTAAGTGTTCCAGATTAGTCATTCTCCGCAGTGTTGTCCATAGCTTATCATGATCCACATAGTCAAAAGTCTTTGCATAGATAATAAAGCACAAGTACAAATCCTTCCGGTAGTCTCTGCTTTCTGATGCCAGCAAAGATAGCCCTCGTTCCACGTCCTCATCTGAATCTGGCTTGAACCTCTGACAGTTACCTGTCAATGCACTGCTGTAAGCATTTTTATTATCTTTAGTCAAATTTTAATTGCATGTAAGAGTAATGATATTGTTCTATGATTTCCTCATTCTGTTGACTCACTTCTCTTTGGAATGTGCACAAATATGAATCTCTGCCACTCAATTGACCAGGTAGCTGTTTCCAAAATTTCTTGGCATAGATGAGTTGAGTGCATTCAGTGTTGCATCAGTTTGTTGAAACTTTTCAATTTGTATTCCATCAATTCCCAGAGCCTCATTCTTTTCCAAGGGCTTCGGTGCACCTTGGATCCATTCTTCAATACCATTGGCTCCTGATCATATGCTACCTCTTGAAGTGGTTAAACATCAGCTATTTCTCTTTGGTACAGTGACTCTGTATATTCCTTCCATATTCTTTTGATGTTTTCTACATCGTGCAATATTTTGCCCAAATAATCTGTCAGTATTTTAAGTCAAGGTTTGAATTTTTCCTCAGTTCTTTCAGCTTGAGTAATGTTGAACATGTTCTTCCCTTTTGTTTTCCTAACTCCAGATCTTTGCACATTTCATTTTTTAATTTTTGACTTTGTCTTCTCAAGCTGTCCTTTGAAATTTTCTTTTACCTTCTTATTTCTTTGTCTTTAGAACCTCTATGCTGGAAAACAAATTTCAGTCTCTTGTGACAATCATTTTGGTCTTTTCCTTCATTTTGTCTTCTTAATGAGTCCTGGTGTGGCACTGTAGGATAAACATTGGACCAAGTAGTCAGGTTGCTGTCTTCCAAATTTCCTGACATAGATGAATGAGCACCTCCAGGGCTGGCATTTAGCTACAACTTGGTGGCACTGTGAATTGATGTTTTGAACTCCAAAGTTGGTTTGAACCACAAAGTTGGCAGTTCAAACCCACCAACTGCTCCTCAGAAACCCTATGCAGGGTCACTGGTGATTCAAACAGGGTCGCTATGAGTTGGAACCCACTTGACGGCACTTGACAACAACAACAATGAACTTTTGCTTTCTTCCTGTATGATGTTCTTGGTGTCATCCCACAAGTCTTCTGGTTTTCAGTCACTAGTGTCTAATGCATCAAATCTATTCTTGACATGATCTTTAAATTCAAGTGGGATATGTTCTATGTCATATTTTGGCTCTTGTGTACTTATTTTCATTTTCTTCTGCTTCAGCCAGAACTTGCATATAAGTAATCGATGGTCTGTTCCACAGTCTGCCCCTGGCATTGTTTTGGCTGCTAATATGGAGCCTCTCCACTGTCTCTTTCTACAGATGTTAATTTGAATTCTGTGTGTTCCATCTGGTGAGGTCTATGTGTATAGTCACATGTTTAAAAAAGGCATTTGCAATAAATAAGTCCTTGGTCTTGCAAAATTCTATCCTCTGATCTCCAGGATCATTTCTATCACCGAGGCCATATTTTCTAATAAAGGATCCTTCCTCTTTGTTTCCAACCTCTGCATTCCAATTACCAGTAATTTTCAATGCATCTTGATTGCATATTTGCTCAATTTTAGACTGAAGAAGTTGGTAGAATTCTTCAATTTCATCATCACTGACTTTGCATAAATTTGAGTAACAGTGGTATTAATTGGATTTTCTCATAGGTGTATGGATATTATCCATCACAAACAGCATTATACTTTACGATAGATAAAGTGTAAAGCATTTACTTTAAGATAGATCTTGACATTTTCTTTTAGTTTATGAATGTGACACCATTCCCCTTCAAATTGTTATGGTGCATCAGGGAATTTGTGATGCTCTAGCAGGAGGGACCAGTCACTGGAGAGGAAAATCATGCTTGGTAAGGTGGAGGGTCAGAGAAAAAGAGGAAGACCCCCAACGAAACGGATTGGCCAAGTGGCAGCATCAGTTGACTCAGGCATGACAACAATGGTGAGGTTGGCCCAGGATTGGGCAGTGTTTTGTTCTGCTGTGCATAAGGTTGCTATGTGTCAGTACCAACTTGATGGCACCTAACAACAACAAGCAAGTGAAGTCCTAGTGTGGTGCTGTATGTTAAGCACTGGACAAGCAACCAAAAAATCAGCAGTTCAAACCCACCTGCAGTTCCTCAGAACTGTACAGGATCTCCATAAGTCTGAACACAAATATGAATCTCTTCCAATCTACCAAGTAGTCAGGTTGCTGTCTTCCAAATTTCCTGACATAGATGAATGAGCACCTCCAGGGCTGGCACTTAGCTACGACTTGGTGGCACTGTGAATTGATGTTTTGAACTCCAAAGTTGGTTTGAACCACAAAGTTGGCAGTTCAAACCCACCAACTGCTCCTCAGAAACCCTATGCAGGGTCACTGTGGGTCAGAACAATTCAATGGCACTTAACAATATATATATATGGTGTTGTTTTTGTTAAGTACTGTGGAGTCGGTTCTGACTCATAGTGACCCTGCACAGGGTTTCAGAGGCTGCAAATCTTTACGGGAGCAGAACGCCTCATCTTTCTCCCACAGAACAACTGGTAGTTTCTAACTGGCGACCTTGAGGTTAGTAGCCTGATTTGTAACCACTACACTACCAGAGCTCCTTAACAAGGTACTTAACAATATGTTTTTGTTAAGTGCCATTGAGTTGATTATATAAGACCATACCAGGAGTCCTTTATATAAGCATATATATAGTTGTTGTTGTTGTTAAGTGCTATCCAGTCGATTCCAATTTTGAGGAGCAGCTGGTGGGTTTGAACTGCCAACCTTGCAGTTGAAACCTACTTAGAGGTCCAGTGCTGATCCTACAGCACCACACCAAGACTCTCCATATATGCATATACGTATGTGGAATGCTGGTATAGCGCTGTAGGTAAAGCACTAGACTGCAAGGTCTGTTTGAATGGCACAGGTCAGAGGTTCAAACTCACCACCACTCCTTGAAAACCCTATATAGGATTGCTATCAGTCAGAACCAATTCATGACACTTAGCAACAACAACATACATATATGGCACCATAGGATAAGCACTGACCATAAGGTCTGTTTGAATTGCAAGGTCAGTGATTCAAACTCACCACACGCTCTTCGGAAACCCTGGAATGGACTCAACGACACTTAATGATAACATATATATATTTTTAGTAGTATTGCTTCTCTAGCAAACTCAGCCTACAGTAGATTTGTAGACCCTTTGCTGGGCAAGGTGACAGGTTTTACTCCTCTGATCACAGAGACTTAGGATCACCTAAGCAACAAAAAATGATCGCTGTCCTGTCCCTGACAAGTACATTGACCATTTCTAGCAAAGCTGTCACTGGTCCTGAAGCTGGCATCTTAGTGCTTCTCTGCCTAGACCATGGGTCAGTTGTCCATATGTGTTCCAGAAAGCCCTAGAGATGGCTATGGCAGAGTGCAGTGTGGTTAGGGAAGGAAAGGGGAGCTTAAGGGATCAGAGCCCACCTCACCCTCTAGTCAGATCTCATCTGGTCCGTGATACTGGCCACGCATTAGGCTTGAATATGAGAAAGCAACCAAGCAGGGGGTCATCAAGTCCCCACATCTCCCTCTCTCCTTTCACTGTGGATCTGTCTCCACCACACCCTTGGGATGGGTATAGGGGTATGTATGAGGGCCGTGGGGAGACTTGAGACAGGAATTGAATTCTGTGGAGCCCTTTACACCTGGTGGTCCATGCTATCTGAGGAAGGGGACTACCCACTGCAGAGCCTCAGTGATGGGCTTCTGCACATGCCCTCAAAGTAACTAGAACCTGGGGTGCATGTTAGCCTCACCATCACCCTAACAACAAGGCAGAGGCAGGGAAGCTGGGTGGGCTCTATGCTAAACACCTGCCAGGATCCCTGTCAGGTTAGTCAGTGTAATCTTCTTTAAGTGATTTTTATAACTTCTGGAGTAGAGTTATAAACATTTTAACAGTGCTTTTATTTGTGAGTAAACCCAATTGCCACCTGGCACTCCAGAGGAGAAAGCAAGACCTTCCCTTTTAGAAAGGGAGTCTCCTTTTATAATAAGCTTTGAGGCAGTTAGTTTGCAGGGGAGGGGGTGAGAAGAGGATCTGGAAAGTTGTCATTTAAGCAAAGGCAGGTCTTTCAGAGTTGGAGCAAATTTGTGACTGGGCTGTGTGTCCTTTCTTTAGTTGGTAATAAGTACAAGGGCTCTTGGCTTTGCTATGATGAAGTCTCAGAAAAATGTGAGTTTGGAAAATACCCGGTTTACAGGTGGACACACTGAAGGCTGCTCTAAGCTGTTCTAGGATTTGTTTCTGGTTGACAAATGGCATTGTAGCCTAAGTGACCATGAGACATGCTGGCCACCCTCTCCTCTCCTGAGTACCCCTCTAAGCAGTGTTGGGGCACCTCGCTATACTGGGTGGAGTCACAAGGGAGCCTCCACCCTACTCATTTCATTTCTGCACCACCCTGCTCCCTCCAGATTTGGCAAAGGTGGTGCCAGTATGGAAAAAGCTTTGTGGCTGTTCCTCTTTCAAACTCTCCTCAAGGTTGCAACTCACCACATTCTGGAGGGATTCTGTGTAGATGGCTCTCTCTTCCTCAAGGGCTGTAGGTCTGTGGGGCAGGGTTTACCTGTGTCTTCAACCCACTAGATAAATATTAGCTGAGTGTGAAAGAAAAGGATCCCTGTGGCACAGTGGTTAAGTGCTCAGCTGCTAACTGAAGAGTCAGTGGTTCTAACCCACCAGCCACTCCACAGGAGAAAGATGTGGCAGTCTGCTTCCACAATGAGTACAGCCTTAGAAACCTTAATGGAGTAGTTCTACTCTATCCTATAGGGTCACTGTGAGCTGGTATCGGTTTGATGGCAGTGGGTTTGATTTTATACTCTCAAAAAGCAAACGAATGAGCATGCCTGGCATTGTCCCAACTCAGTGTGAGATACCACCCATCCCAGAATCAGCCAAACGAGAGTCTAAATTCCTCCCTGTTATTGCCTCCTCTGCACCTCTGGTCCTCTGATCCATCTTTCACCCCCTGTATCTCCCTGCTCCTTGTCAAGGATGCTGCCATTCTCTGCCAGTCACTGGCTCATCGACTCACCTCCCACATCCTCTCTGCAGCACAAGTTTCTCTCCATGCTCAGTTCTCAGCTGACAGCAAAAGCTTGCATTTGCACATGGACACACACACGCAGAGACACACAGACAAAAATAAATAAATGCACGAACAAAAGACACACCCAGCAAGGATCTCACTGCAGTTTGCTGAGGAAAAGGCATAAGGTTCCAGCATTTCTAGGTTGCTCTCCTGTGTTTCAGTCTCCTGTTGCTGCTGTAACAAATTGTCACAAGCTCGGTGGCTTAAAACCAGCACACGTGTACTGTTTTACAGCTCTGGTGGTCAGAAGTGCAAGTCTGTCCACTTTGAGTAAAAGTCAAGGTAACTGCAGGGCTTCATGTCTTCGGAAGGCTCCAGGGGAGAATCAGTTCTCTTACTTTTTCCACCTTCACATTCATTTGCTCATGACCTCTTCCTGCATCTTCAAAGTCAGCATCATAGCATCTTCTACTCTCTCTCATTGCCTGCAAGCTCTGCTTCTATTGTCTCATCTCCTTTCAGACCAAGATCCTCCTGCCTCCCTCTTATAACATTGCACTGAAGTCACTGGCTTCACACATTTGGAAGGTAACCGAAGGATGGAGTCCTCCCAGTGGTATCACAGAAGGGAAGCCTGGCGATCTACTTCAGGGGGAAACAAATCAGGAATTGAAAACTCCATAGAACCCAGTTCTACTCTAACACATATGGGGTTGTTATGAGTGGGGTCTACGTGACCCCATGTACGTTAGAGTAAAACTCGACACACCAGGTTTCTGGTGATGACATTTGGATAATCCAGGATAATCTCTCATCTCACGATCTTTAACCAGCCTCTTCCCATGTAAGGTTAAATGTACAGGCTCTAGACGTTAGGATGTGGGCATTTCAGCTATTCAGCAGCTGACCATAACCTGCCCTTCAAGAGGGAAGGGAAATGGAATTTCCTTTCAGTCCAAGACCCTTCACACAGCTGTAGGCATTCCGGAAGCCTAAACTCCTGGAACTGACCGCAAGGACTTGACTGTGTCCTCCCACCAGCCTTGGCCATGGAGCTTGTTCAATGGCAGATGTGCCTGGGGACACAGTCCCATCCACTCTCTCGGCAGCAAACTCTTGCTTAGAGAAACAGTCAGCCAGAAAGACACAAAAAGAGAGACAGAGACAGACAGAGAGAAAGAGGCAGAAAGATAGATAGACAGAGAGACACAAAGAGAGTGAGACAGAGAGATGGAGGCAGAGAAAGACAGAGGCAAAGAGAGGAGAGACAGACAGAGTCACAAAGAGAGAGAGATTGAGAAAGACAAAAATAAATGAAGAGACAGACGGGAAGAGAGATACAGTGTTAAAGAGAGGGAGAAAGGAAGACAGAGAAACTGATAGAGATGGAATTTGGGCTATTTTTAATCCCAGGAGTGTGACAGGAGCACATTTGGGATGAAGCTGCTGTTGGTGACTGCTCTGGACCTCTCTTTCCTAAAGCAAGGGGGCAGGATGGCCTGAGGTGTCAGAGTGTCCACTAGTGGCAATAGTTCTGAGCCTCAGAAGGTTCTGACTTTAGTACCACCTCTTAGGACCTGCTTCTCTCAACTGGAGGAACCCACTGTGCTCTGAGTCTTAATCTAGATTAATGGGAATGCTGTCCATGCTGTGAAAATCGTCTTTTGAAATAAGGTGGGTTTTAAGCATGCTGAAAAGTCTCTCAAGACAGCAGAGGGGAGAGTATCAGCCTGTTGTCCCTGGCCAGCAGAGCGGGCAGTTACAGTTGTGGAGCCGAGCCAGCTGGTGGCGCTACACAGAGAGCCAATGAGGGACACCAGGAGCCCTGGGCACCTGCCTAGAAGTCACCTCTCAGGTGTTCCCACCCTTGCCTGAGAGACTGACCAAAGACTCCTTCATAGGTGAGCAGTGCTGTCCCAGACTCAGACTGAGCCTGTAGTGGGCCCAGTGGACCCTGGTGTTCCTGGGCTTGTGGCCACATCACTCCCATATCTGCCTCTATTGTCACATGGCTGTCTCCTCTGTATGTCTCTTAAATCTCTGTCTGCCTTTCTCCTACATGGACACCTGTCCTTGGATTTAGGACACACGTAAATCCATGATGCTGTCATCTGGGGACTTTTAGTTGCATCTACAGTGGCCCCATTTCCAAATAAATTCACAGTCACAGAATCTGAGGATAAGGACGTGGACATACCTTTAGAATGACATCATTGAACCCACTCTACCACCTGTCTGTCAGTGTGCACACTAGGTGGCTTGTGTGTTGCTGTGGTGTTGGAAGCCATACCACCAGTATTTCAAATACCAGCAGCACTACCCCTAGGAATGACCTGGTGATGTACTTCTGAAAATAAGCCAGTGAAAATCAACAGTTGTGAGGAAGGTGGGAGCAAGTCAGATTCATCCATTCAGTTAGCAAAAAGATGGAGACTGCCTAAATGCCTATCAATGGAAGAATGGCTAAACAAATTTTGGTGCATACCTACAATGGAATACTGTGCACCCTGGAAGAATAACAAAAAATCTGCTAAACATCTCATTCATTTACCTTAATTAGACACAAATAAAGGAGGCATTAGACAGATTTCTGCAAACCACAGAACCCCTCAGCATTGGTTTCCTATACATGCTATCCACATTATATGCACAAATGTTGTTTCTGTATAATATGCAGAAAGATATGGTTATTTACTCAATCCTTCATTGACTTAACAAGCAGAAGCCCAACCAAAGCCAGAAACCAGATCTTAGCAAGGGGAAGATGATACAGTCATGGGACCCCCAAGGCCTGCATGTTCACCCTCTGTCTTGGTCAGTCCCCAGGGTATTCTGGAACAGACTCAAGGATCTTCAAGCCGACAGGGCAGGGTAGCTTGGCTCCCCTCTCAGAGAAAGTTCTAGATGATACAGGTTCTCTTCCTGGGCTCAGCAGTGATGCCAACCAGTATCTTTCTCAGGCATAATCTGAGGAGCTCTGTCTACTATGTTGGATACTTTCCCTCTTGGATTTTCAATGAAGCCTTCCAGATTCAAATGTACTTACATAGTTGGAACCTTGTCCAGCCCTGATGGGCCAGAGCAGCCCCAGACACAGCTCACCATAGGGCAGGACAGTGTCCTCTGTCTGTGTCCTCACTCATGCCTTATCCACTGTCTGTCTCCACAGTGTTAGATTACTTGGTAAAGGGTGGCCAGGTGACCCAGGAGAGGGCAGGGGGAGAAGCAGGGCATACCTTTGAGGTTCCTGGGAAAGATAGAGGGGGCTGGAGGAAACCTGGGTCCCGAAGGGATGATGAGGTCAAAGTCAGGTTTGGTGTGATAACAGGCCACAGGCCGGGGTCAGCCTCAGCAGCAGAGGGAGGCATGGTTAGTACAATACAGCCACAGTCTTGAGCCTGGGGGCCAGCACACACTGAGCATCTAGCAGATTTTCTTTGCTAGTCCTCATTAGGCCTACCTTACAGGCAGGAGCAATGGTGGCACAAGTGGGTGGGTTATCTGTCCGAGACCACAGAGCTGCCAGTGGAGGGGTGAGAAGGGGGCAGCATGGTTCAGATGTGAGCACGGGGCCCAGAGCCTGCGTTGGCCACAAGGCATGATGACCTCAGGCCTGACCACCTGCCAGAGCACCCTTCTGCTCTCATGTCTAACTCCCACTGGCTCCTGCACCCATCACCTGAGCCTCAGGTTCTGGTCAGGATTAGAGTCAATGAAGGTGGCTGCTGGAGCCCTCCGAGAGTGGAAGGGTTGGGGGAGAGGTCTGTAACTAGAATAGAGGAACCATGTACTTTGGGGACAATAAGAGGGTCTACCAGTGGGCACAGTCTCCCCCTACCTCTCTCTGCATCCTCCTCCTCCCCATCCTCTGTATACAACCAGTGAGATTATTTTGTCTTTTTAACTTTTTAATTTATATTTTCACATTTCTCTTCACATCTGGGTCCCCAGTGAACAGGGTGGAACCAGGCTCAGCTGTGGCTAATCTAAAATGCCATTAATATAAATTGGGGCTAATTGCACAGTCCCCATTTGGCATCCTTGCGCCAAGCTCCTGCCTCACAGAGGCCTTCTGGAAAACTCTGCAAGGAGCCAGGCTCCCAGCAGAGGATGCTCACCATCTCCCAACTCCTGTATCCTGCCATCTATTTTGGAGCAACTGGGTAGAAGGACTTCTGGCTTCTCAGGGGGTCTGTGTGAAAAGGAAGCCTCTTACCAAAAACTGTTTGTTCTACAGTCCAGGAGCCCAGCTCCATGACTCTGGCCACCCTGATCCCATAGTGTTCCTCAGAGATTTTCTCTCTGTGAACTTTGTCATCAGCTGTTCATCAAATCAGGTTTGCAGTGAGATGTGCATTCAGGGATGATGTTCAGTACACAGAGCCTCCAGAGGAAGTCTCTGTTCTCCAGATACTCCCAGCTACAGTGAGTTGGCATGGGAAAGGTGTCTGGGTCGGTAACATCTGTCTGCACAGGGATTCAGAGTCTTGCAGCTGGATGCTGGGAGGTGTTACTGC
Source organism: Chrysochloris asiatica (assembly GCF_000296735.1). Taxonomy (NCBI): domain Eukaryota; kingdom Metazoa; phylum Chordata; class Mammalia; order Afrosoricida; family Chrysochloridae; genus Chrysochloris; species Chrysochloris asiatica. The sequence goes on along the minus strand of NW_006408691.1, from coordinate 4,489,928 downwards.
AGGTAAGCAAGGCATGAGAGGAGGTAGAGAAAAGCCTCTGGGATAGAGTCTGTCCAACTCAGCCTGCCTGGCCCACCTTACGTTCATCTCTGAGTAAGCTGATGCCAGGTTTGGCAGCACATGCAAAGAAAATCCTCTCTTGCAGGACAGAGTCCATCTGTCCTGGGTCTGACCCACCCACCTAAACTTCACCTCTAAGCTGAAGCCTCCATTGGTTGAAGGACCATGATTCACTGCCCTCACTGATCCCCAAGCGGACAACAGGTCTGGGGGAAACATCTGAACAAAGAGACCAGGATGCATGTTCAGCTCAGCCAGTTGTATTCAAGGATGAGGAAGGGCATGCAGGTGATGGTCATGAAGGTCTTTGTTTTTCACAGGGCAGGAGTCATGGGACCATAAAATAGTCTAAGGAAGAAGAAGTGCAGGAATTGGTGGCCTCGCACTTGAGCTTGAGTCTCAGCTTTGTTATCTATCAGCCATGTACTATTTTGTCTAAGTCACCTTCTCAGATGTAGCTTCTCCATCCACTCCAGGGAGTTTGATGAGGTTAACCCAAATTTTCACCATTCATATGTTAGTTTGTCATACTGTGGTGGCTTGCTTGTGATGTTGAAAGCTATACCATCCATATTTCAAAAACTAACAGGGCCAACAACAAGGACTGGTTTCAGCCATTTCCAAACTAAGACAGATGAAGAAGAAGGGTCTAGCAATCTACTTCTAAAAAGTTAACCATTGAAAACTTATGAATAGCACTAGAACATTGTCCAATGTTCCCCTCAGGTTGGAAGACACTCAAAATACTTCTGGGGGAAGAACTGCCTCCTCAAGTAGAGTTAATGGAGCAAAGCTTTTGGGACCTTCATTTGTTGATGGGGCATGACTCAAAATAGGATGAAACAGTTGCAAACACTCATTAACAATCAGAACATGAAAGCTACAAAGTATGAGTCTAGGAAAATTGGAAGTCATCAAAAGTGAAATGAAGAACATAAAGATAGATATGCTAGGCATTGTTGTTGTTGCTGTTAAGTGCCATTGAGTTGGCTCTGACTCATTCTGAGGAGCAGCTGGTGGGTTTGAACTATCAACTTTGCTGTTAGTAATCCAGTGCTTATCTATGACACCATACCAGGACTCCATAGTAGGCATTAGGTTAGATGAAATAGACTGCTATTGGCCATTTGGAATTGGACATTCATGTGGTCTACTATGTCAGGAATGACAAATTAAAGAGGACTGGCATCGTATCATCATCAAAAAGAATATATCAATCTATCTTAAAGTACAATGCTGTGAGTGATATGCTAATATGAATATTATTCAAATTTACACATCAATCACATATGGAAAATCAAAGATTTTTACCAATTTCTACAGTCTGCAACTGATCAAGCATGCAATCAAGATGCATTGGTTCATCCTGTCAAGATGGGTCTGCTGAAAGGAGATGTAGATAAAACTCTTATGATTCAGTAGTGAGTAATTGTTATAATGACTAATTGTGACTGTCACAACTGTAAAGGTAGACATTTTGTAGCAAAAAGGGGACAATTGTTGATATTACAGTCCAGGAACGGAGGACCCTAGGACCATTAAGGGAGAAGAGTGGGAGTGGAGTGTGGGACCCTATTGAGAGAAGCAGTGACACCAGAGATGGAGGCAGAGATGATGACATGGAGAGATGCAGCAGCTAAGGGCTCTAGACTCTTAGAAGAATAAGGACTGTGTGCTGGTGGTCAGGGGGGGCAAGTTTGCAGGGTGTATCATTTGGTTGTTTGAATGAATGTATATTCCTGAGTGCTTAGATGTACATCCAAAAAAAAGACAGAGAGAATAGAAGCAAATATTGTTGAATGATGGAATGATGATGCATGGAGGGGATTTTAATCATTGCAATGAAACAAAATATTATAGGATGAGTGTAAAACTGATGTTCTCCCATCTAAACTATCACCCAATTCACACACAAAAAAAGAAAGAGATGTGTTGGTAATTACTTTGAAGTGATTGATAGAATTTTGCAAGACCAATGACTTCTTTATTGCAAATATCTTTTTTTCAATAACATGAATAGTTACTATACACATGGACCTTACCAGATGGAATACACAGGAATCAAATTGACTACATCTGTGGAAGATGATAGAGAAGCTCAATATCATCAGTAAGAACAAAGCAAGGGACCAGCTGCAAACAAACCATCAATTGCTCATATGAAATTTGAAGGTGAAGCTGATGAAAAATAGAACAAGTCCATCAGAGTCAAAGTATATCCCACCTAAATTTAAAGACCATCATGAAAATAGGTTTGATGCATTTAACACTAATGACCAAAGTCCAGGTAAATTGTAAGATGACATCAAGGACATCATACATGAAGAAAGCAAAAGGTCATTTTTTTAAAAAAAGAAAAGATGAAAATGGATGTCAGAAGAGACTCAAACATTTTCCTGAATATTTCGAGTTGCTAAAGTGCATGGGGGAAAATGATAAAGAAAATTCCAAAGGGCAGCTCAAGAAGACAAGTATTATAATGAACTGTGCAAAGACCTGGCATTAGAAAACCAAAAGGGAAGAACATGCTCAGCATTCCACAGGTCTCAGCTTGTAGTATTGAAGGGTTCTATGGACAAAATGGAGTCCTGGTGTGGCGCTGTGGGTTAATGCGCTGGACTGCAATGTCAGTTTGATCCACAAGGTCCATGGTTCAAGCTCACCAACTGCTCCTCAGAAACCCTATACAGGGTGGCTATGGGTCAGAACCAACTCAACAGCACTTAACAGCAACACCAACAATGGACAAAATGCTGAACAAAGCAAGAATCATCAAAAGAAGACTGAAAGAATATAGACTCACTGTACCAAAAATAATTGGTTGACATTTAGCCATTTCAGAAAGTATCATATGATTAAGAACCATTGAAAATTGAACAAAGAAGTCCAAGTGATACTGAAAGTATTGGCAAAAAACAAGGTCCCAAGAATTGATGGAATATCCACATAAATGTTTCAACAAATGAATGCAACACTGGAAGCACTGATTTGTCTATGCCAAGAAATTTAGAAGACAGCTACCTGTCTTCCAGCTGACTGGAAGAGGTTCAGATCTGTGGTCATTCCAAAAAGAAAAGTGATCCAAGAGAATGAAGAAACTTTTGTAATATCTGGTACAACCTTCGTTGCAGGCCATGAGGACTTGAAGCTCTTACCAATGAAAGATTAAAGACTACCAGCCTTCAGTATGTATTATACTGCAGCATAGGGAAACAAAATTCCTAATAACTGGACCAATAAGCTACATCAGGATAATCAAAGGAAAGTTTGAAGTTGTCAAGAATTTCACTTAACTTGGATCCACAATCAATACTCATGGAAGTAATAGTCAAAAAATCAAATGGCATCTTCTGTAAAAGATTTCTTTAAAGTGTTAAAAATTAAAGATATAACTTTGAGGATTAAGGTGCACCTGACCCAAGACCTGGTCATTTCTATCTCCTCATAGGCATTTGAAAGTTGGACAGTGAATATAGAAAACTGAAGATGAATTGATGCCTTTGAATTATGGTCAAGTTATGAATTTGGCCAAGAATATTGAATATACCACAAACTGCCAAAAGAATGAACAAATCCATCTGAGAAAAAGTACTGTCAGAATGCTCCTTATAAGTGATGTTGACAAAGACATTGTCTCTAATACACTGCACACGTTATCAGGAAGAACCAGTCCCTGTAGGACAACATGCTTGATAAAGTAGAGGCTCAGCAGAAAAGAGGAAGGAAGGCCCTCAATGAGATGGATCAACACACAGCAATAATTATGAGGATGGCACAGAACTGGGCAATGTTTCCTTCCATTGCACATGGGGTTGCTGTGATTCAGAACCATTTTGATGGTATATAACAACAACAACAGCCCAAATGTTGAGGTAGCAGGGCCTGGTACAGGCCAGGTACCAAATAAATGTTCACTGTGCCTACCATGACATCAAACCTAACAGACACTGGCAGCAATCCATCTGACCACGAGCTTTTGGCTCCTGTAGATGATGTAGACCAAGAAGCAGTCCTTTGAACAGAACAAGATAACAATGAATGATTTAAAATCAGGAAAGGAGTGTGCCAGGGTTGTATCCTTTCACCATACGTATTCAACCTGTATGCTCAGCAAATAATCCGAGAAGCTGGATTATATGAAGAAGGAAATGGAATCAGGATTAGAGGAAGACTCATTAACAACCCATGATATGCAAATGATACAACTTTGCTTGCTGAAATCAAAGAGGACTTAAAATATTTACTGATGAAAATCAAAGACTAGAGTCTTTGGTATGGGTTTCACCTCAATGTAAAGAATACAAAAATTCTCACCACTGGACTAGTAAATAACATCATGATAAATGGAGACAAGATTGAAGTTGTCAAATACTTTATTGTGCTTAGATCCACCATCAACATTCATGGAAGCAGCAGACTAGAAATCAAATGACATGTTGCATTAAGCAGATCTGCTGCACAAAACTTCTTTAAAATGTTCAAGAGCAAAGATGTCAGCTTGAGGACTAAGGTGCACCTGACCCAAGCCATGGTATTCCCAACAGCCTCACATGCATGTGAAAGTTGGACAGTAAATAGAGAAGACCAAAGGGATTAATGCATTTGATTTATGGTGTTGAAGAAGAATATTAAAAGTACCATAGAATGCCAGAAGAAAAACCAAATCTGTGTTGGAAGGAATACAACCAGAGTACTCCTTAGGAGCCAGGATTGAGGGACTTTGTCTCTCCTGCTTCATACATATTACCAGGGGATCAGTCTCTGGAGAATGATATTATACTTGATAAAGTGGAGGGTCAGCAAAGAAGAGGAACAAGATTGACTAATGGCACCTAACAATAACTGCAAAATGGCATTAGGATTCTCTGGGTGGTACAGAGAGTAAATAAATACACCTGATAGGTGTATTTATAACTGATAGGTTAGAGGTTTGAGTCCACATAAAGGCACCTCAGAAGGAAGAAAGGCATGGTGATCTACTTTAACAAAAAAAAAAAAAAAAAAAAATCAGCCATTAAAAACCTTGTGCCGGGGGTGGGGGGGTGGATTTATGGAGCACAGTTATACTCTGATACATGCAAGGTCCCATGAGTCAGAGTCAACATCATGGAAACTGGAAAAACAATGGTTTTCAGTAAAATTTTAAAAACAAAATATGATATATCATTGAAAAATTAATGACAACAAGAGATGGATGTTGTCAATGAATTGTTCCCTGGGCACAGAGATGGGCCTGATGAAGTTGATGTGACCTTAGGACAAGTTTCTCATGCAGCTGTTTCTCTTCTCTCTGTTTCTGCTGAGTTGGAAGGTCCTGATTCACTATTCAGGATCACTGGGGGCAGAAGTGAGTCTGGTGGACTATGGGCAGCTAGAGAAGGTCAGAGACACTGAGAACCAACGTTAGAGCTGCCTACTAGATGGCCACTTTAAGAGTTTTGTGTGATGGCAAGTCCATGAGCACGACTTGCTCAAAAGCTGGGCACGCACTTGTTTCCAATTGGATTAGAGATAGAGGGGGCAGTGTGGCTGCATTGGACTTAAGAGACAGCGCTTCACACTTGAATGCAACACTGGGAGAGAGTTTTGGATATTTCCAATATGCATCATCGATTTCCTGCCCTAACCAGTGAAGAAAATAAGCGTGAAAAAGAGTGAAATCTTGGACATAAAGCCATCATCACCAAAGTTCAATCTTAGACTATTTCCGATCATGTATCTTCACTTTTCAGAACATGATGTTGGTCACAGAGTGGGAAGCTGATTCAATCAGGATTGTGAGCTATTTCATCTTATGTCTCATTTCAAATTCTTGTATGTACACTTTCCCTTGCGCTTCAATGTGAAGAAGCAGAATATTTCATTCACTGTCCATTTCCTCACATGGCCACTGGAAAAATAAACTCTCGGCCTCCATCTCTCCATTTGCAGAAATGCTGCCCATCACTTCCATGAATAGAGCCTGTTGGCCCTCAGATCCCTGTGGTACCTGTTTACCTGTACTCATTTGGTACCCACAAGCAGCCACACACAACAATATGCTGACCACAATACAGCTTTTCGAATCTCCATCATGACTCACAAGAGATCATGGGCTACACAAAAACTCTCTTCATTTTTAAACAAGGACCCAAGAGCTAACAAGTGGTTCTCCTTCCAGATGGATATGCCTAGACTCTATTCACACTCTTTTGAGCAAAGGTCCAGAGGGTCTCACACACAGGCACTAAGTGAAACAATGTTTTACTCACACTGAGAAGAGACCTCAAGGTCAATGTCAACAGTGGGTGTCAAGTGGCCCATTGCAATGACCAGAGCAGAACTAGTGGTTAGTACACACCTATCTCGTTCCCTCTCCACCAAGAACATAGGTAGTAGTAGTCAGCTTGGCCAGGTGCCATATGCTGCATATACATGAGCGGAACAAAGAGATACTCATTGGGTCACAGATATGGAAAAACCCTGCTAATAAGAAAAAAGAATAAATAAGGACAATGGGAGGCTGTGTTCCCAGCATCCATTACCAGGAAGTGCTCTGGGCCCAAGGCTTCTGGTGAGGTTGCCTGGGAGAGAGGTAGCAGACTGACTGTATGCATCTATCAATTTATCCATCTATTCAGTCAGAGAGCTGCTGGTATGCACACACACATACATTGGGACAAGCATCACCACATGTTGCCTGCCCAATGGTGTTGTGTGATATAGAAATGGTGCCAAATTACAATCCTGCACTCTCCAAGCATCACTTGCCTCCAACTTGGTGGTTTGTTGTCAGATTTCTCAGGAATACCAATAACCTGTTATCACTACAAGGTAAGCAGTTTTGAATGATGCCTTTATCATTTTGGCCCCTTCTCCACCAGTTGTGACAGAATTTATCAATTCTGAGACAGGAGACATAATTTAGCATCTGTCAAGAGCAAACTCAGTTGGCCAGAGCAGTCGCTTTGCTCTTCTGTAAATGATAGGAAATTTTCACATCAGCATTTGGAAAAGTTTCATAAAAAACAGCACACCAGGGAGCCGGAACCATTGGATCACCATTCCAATAAAGTCCAGTGTTCAGATATTCTCTGTCATGCTTTTATAAACACTTCTTTCCCACTACAGGTACAGAATTCTCACACACAAAGATGTACACGGTGCTCCCAGATGTGCATTCTACATCTGTACTCAATTCTTGCACAATTTTTACATTGTGTCGTGTCATGTATTCTATATTAGTTCTATTTCCATTTTTATCACAACTCCTTTGCTTTCAGGAGTTTCTTTTAAACCACTGATTTATCTTTGCAAACTGGGAACAGGCTGCACCACTCAATAAAAGCAAGGAAAAGCACCAATGTTTAAAATCGTAAACAATAATATTCCCATTATTTTTTAAATGTGTTGTTGCTGTTGTTAGGTGTTGTTGAGTAGCTACCGACTCTTAGAGAACTTAAACACAAAAGAACGAAAACACTGCGCGGTCCCACACCAACCTAGCACATTTGAGCTCATTGCTACTGCCACTATGCACATCCATCTCGACTGGGGATCTTCCTCATTTTTGCTTACTCTCTATTTTGCCAAGCATAATAATATCCTTCTCCAAGGACTGGTCCCTCCTGATAATATGTCTGAAGTATGAGAGATAAAGTCTGGCCATCCTAGCTTCTAAGGAGGATTCTGGCTATACTTCTTTCAACATAAATTTATTTGTTCTTCTGGCAGTCTGTGGTGCTTTTAATATTCTCCAACACCATAACTTAAAAGCATCAACCCTTTTACAGTCTTCCTTATTCACTGTCCAACTTTCACATGCATTTAAGCTACTGAAAATACCATGGCTTGAGTCAGGCACACCTTAGTCCTCAAACTGAATCTTTGCTCTTCAACACTATAAAAAGGTTTGTGCAACAGATTTGCCTAACGTCATTTGATTTCTTGACTACTGCTTCCATGAGTGTTGATGGTTTATCTGAGCAAAATGAAGTATTTTACAAATTCAATCTTGTCTCTATTTATATGGATGTTATTTTATTGGTCCAATAGTGAGGATTTTTGTTTTCTTTACATTGAGGTGCAACCCATAGTGAAGGCTGTGGTCTTTGATCTTCATCAGTAAGTATTTTAAGTCCTCTTCGCTTTCAGCAAGCAAGGTTGTATCATCTACATATTGTAGGTTGTTAATGAGTCTCCCTCTAAACCTGATGCCATGTTCTTCTTCATATAATCCAGCTTCTCGAATTGGTTGCTCAGCGTACATATTGAATAAGTATGGTGAGAGAATACAACCTTGGCACACGCCTTTCTTAATTTGAAACCATTCAGTGTTCCCTTGATTTGTTTGAACAACTGACTCATGGTCTATGTACCCATTCCCCATGAGCACAATTAAGTATCTGGAATACTGATTCTCAGCAATGTTGTCTACAGCTTGTCATGACCCACACAATCAAAAACCTTTGCATAACCAATAAAACACAAGTAAACAACTTTCTGATATTCTGTGCATTCAGCCAAGTTTCATCTGATGTCAGCAATGATATCCCTAGTTCCATGTCCTCATTTGAATCTGGCCTGAACCTCTGGCAGCTCCCTGTCAAAGTACTGCTGCAGTCATTTATTAATTATCTTCAGTGAAATTTAACTTGCATGTGATAATAAATAATACTGTCCAATGATGTCCTCATTCCATTGGGTTACCTCTGATTGGAATGCACACAAATACGGATGTCTTCTAGTCAATTGATCAGGTAGTTGTCTTCCAAATTTCTTGACATAGATGAGTGAGTGCCTCCAGTGCTGCATCAGTTAGTTGAAAGATTTCAGTTTTTGTTTTTTTGTTTTTTTCCCATCAATCCCCAGGCCTTGTTCTTTCCCACTGCCTTCAGCGTACCTTGGACCTCTTCCTTCAATATCATTGGCTCTTGATCATACACTATCTCTTGAAATGGTTGAACATCAACCATTTCTTTTTGGTACAGTGACTCTGTATTCCTTTCATCTTCTTGTTGTTAAATGTTATCTTCCAACTCATAGCCATCCTGTATAGGGTTTCAGAGATTTCAGAGGTAAATTTGAACAGCTGACTTTGCAGTTCAAACTGGCATTGCAGGTGAGTGTTCATCTTATTTGTTGTTGTTGTTAGGTGCCATTGAGTCAGTACCTACCCATGGTGACCTTATGCACACCAGAATGAAACACTGCCCAATCCTGGGCCAACCTCACTACTGTTGCCACACTTGAGTCCATCAATGCTGCCACTTGGCCAATCCATCTCATTGGGAGTCTTCCTCTTTTTCTCTGAACCTCCACCTTATCAAACATGATATCCTTCTCCAATGACTGGTCCCTCCTGACAATATGTCTGAAGTATGAGAGATGAAGTTTGGCCGTCTTGGCCTTCAAAGAGCATTCTGGCTGCACCCCTTCCAAAATGGATGTATTGGTTCTTTTGCAACCCATGGCACTTTCAATATTCTCCTCCAACACCATAACTCAAAGGCATCAATACTTCTACAGTCTTCTTTATTTACTGTACAGCTTTTGCATGCATATAAGGTTATTGAAAATAAGGTGTGGCTTGGGTCAGGCACACCTTAGTCCTCAAGCTGACATCTTTGCTCTTCAACACTTTAAAAAGGTCTTGTGCAGCAGATTTGTCTAATGCAATACATCGTTTGATTTCTTGACTGCTGCTTCCATGAGTGTTGATAGTTGATCCAAGAATGAAATCATTGACAACTTCAATCTTTTCTCCATTGATAAGAATGTTGTTCATTTGTCCATTGGTGAGGATTTTTGTTTTCTTGACATTCAGATGTAATCCATACTGAAGGCTCTGCTCTTTGATCTTCATCAGTAAAATTTTTAAGTCTTCTTCACTTTCAGTAAGCAAGGTTGTATCATCTACGTATTGCAGGTTGTTAATAAGTCGTCCAACAATCCTGATGCCACATTTTTCTTCATATAACCTAGCTTCTTGGATTATTTGCTCAGCATACAGGTTGAATACATATGGTGAAAGAATACAACTTTGTCGCACACCTTTTCTCATTTTAAACCATTCAGTGTCCCCATGTTCTGTTCGAGCAACTGCTTCTTGGTCCATGTACAGAATCCTCATGAGCATAATTAAGTGCTCCAGAATACTCATACTTTGCAATGTTGTCCATAGCTTGTCATCATCCACACAATCGAAAGCCTTTGTGTGGTCAATAAAGCTCACCTTATAGCACCACACAAATTGCAAGTCAAGGTTTGAATTTTTTCTTCTCAGCTTGAGAAAAGTTGAGCATCTACTTCCCTTTTGGTTTTCTAACTCCAAATTTTTGTGCATTTCATTATAATGTTTGACTTTGACTTCTTGAGCTGCCCTTTGAAATTTCTGTTCAGCTCTTTTATTTCCTCATTTCTTCCATTTGCTTTAGCATCTTTATACTAGAGAGCAATTTTCATAGTCTCTTCTGACATCCATTTTGGTCTTTTCCTTCTTTCTTGTCTTCGAAATGACTTTTTGCTCTCTTGTATGATGTTCTTGATGTCATCCGATAACTCTTCTGGTCTTTGATCTTTAGTGTCTAATTCATCAAATCTGTTCTTGAGATAATCTCTAAATTCATAGGGGATATGGTCAAGGTCATATTTTGGCTCTTGTGTATTCATTTTAATTTTCTTCAGCTTCAGCCTGAACTTGCATAAAAGCAATTGAATGTCTGTTCCACAGTCTGCCCCTGGCCTTGCTTTGACTAAAGATATAGAGCTTTTCCACCATTTCTTTCCACAGATGTAGTCAATGTCATTCCTGTGTATTCCATCTGCTGAGGCTCAAGTGCCTAGTTATCTTCTATGTTGTTTAAAAAGAGTATTTGCCATGAACAAGTCATTGGTCTTTGCAAAATTCTATCATGGTGTTTCCAACATTGCTTCTTTTACCAATGTCATATTTTCCAACTAATGGCCCTTCCTCTTTGTTTCCAACTTTTGCATTCCAACTGCCAGTAATTATCATTTGAGTTATGGTGTTGGAGGAGAATATTGAAAGAGCCATGGGCTTCCAAAAGAACCAATAGATTCATTTTGGAAGAAGTGCAGCCAGAGTGCTCCTTGGAGGCCAGGATGGCCAGGCTTGTCTCTCATACTTCAGACATATTGTCAGAGGGACCAGTCACTGGAGAAGGATATCATGTTTGGAAGGGTGGAGGGTCAGAGAAAAAGAGGAAGACCCTCAGTGAGATGGATTTGCAAAGTGGCAGAATTAATGGTCTCAAGCATGGCAACAATTGTGAGGTTGGCACAGGACCCAGTAGTGTATAGTTCTGTTGTGTGCATAGGGTTGCTATGAGTTGGTACTGACTCAATGGCACCTAACAACAACAACAAAAATCAATTCATCTTGATTGCATGTTTGACCAATCAAGTAGAAGTTGGTAGAATTCTTCAATTTCATCTTCACTGACCTTAGTGGTTGGTGCATAAATTCAAACAATAGTTTTATGAATTGGTCTTCCTTTTCAGTGGTATGGATATTATCCTATCACAGACAGTGTTGTATTTCAAGATCGATCTTGAGATGTTCTTTTTTTTCTTTTTCCTCTTTTTTCAAATTTTATTTTATTATTTTTTTAATGTTTTATTGTGAGTTATATGGTAGTTTACATGAGAGAACCTCAGTTCCGTATTCATTTCATCATATATCATTACATTGCCATGGTTCCAATCCCCTCCATGCATCGTCTTCTGACCAAAAGGCATATCCTAATGGGGAGGGAGGAACTACAAAGTCAAGAAGTAACTGGCTTACAAGCTTCCAAGAGGGAACCTAGACCTAGGGGGCATAGAGGAAGGCAGAATCACCAGTGAGTACTATCCAATTTGTCTAGGTGGAGGTGATAAAATGAAATACAGATGGGTTATGTGTGATACTGTAGTGAATAATGGTTATCAAGATGGATTGTGAGTGTTGGAAATGTAAGGGTAGATGTTTTGTAGCAAGGAAGAGAGCAATTATTTCTCCAGTCTAGGAGTGGAGGTCTCTGGGACCACCAACGGATAAGAGCTGAGAACAGGACCCCACCCAGAGAACCAGGGATGCCTGAGATGGAGACAGAGATGATGACATGGAGGGATGAAGCGGCTGGGGACTTTGGATCCAGAGAGGGAGAGGAAATGTGGGCCGAAGACTGAGGGGGGAGTGGGGAGTGTAGAGATGTTCTTTTTGATGATGAATGCGACTCTATTCCTTTTCAATTTGTCATTCATAGTATAGTAAATCATGTGATTGTCAGGATCAAAGTGACCAATACCAATCCATTTCAGCTCACTAATGTCTATGATATCAATGTTTATGCAATCCATCTCATTTTTTGACAATTTCCAATTTTCCTAGATTTGTACGTTCCATGTTCTGATTATTAATGGATGTTTACAGCTGTTTCTCTTCATTTTGAGTTGTGCCCCATCAGCAAATAAAGGTCCCAAAAGCTTTACTGCATGTGTGTCATCATGGTGAACTCTAACTTTGAGGAGACACTTTTTCCCCAGTCGTATTTTGAGTACCTTCCAACCTGAGGGGCTTATCTTCCGGCGCTATATGTGATGATATCCTGGTGCTCTTCATCATGCTTCAATATTCAATATTCTGGTGCTCACAGTGTTCTGCTATTCATAATGTTTTCAGTGACTAAATATTCAGAAGTTGTCTGTCTCTCTTTCTTCCTAGTCTGTCTTGGTCTGGAAGCTCATCATGTCTGTCATGGGTGACCCTGCTGGAACTTAAAATACCAGTTGCATAGCTTCCAGAATCACAGCAACATGCAAGGCACCACAGTATGGTAAACTGACAGATGAGTGGTGGTTGTGACAACCAAGAATTAGAACACCCTGTCCATTTCTGCTCAAAGTGATTACCCAGATTTTGTGGTTCATGCCTGACCTTTAAAACTACAATGATCATTAAGAACATAATGCAGTTTCTATGAAACTTTCACACTCAGTTGTTAACCGAAAGGTTCGAGTACATTCATGGAGTAGAGTTCTATTCTGACATGCATGCAGTCCCCATGAGTCAGAGTCAACTCAATGGCAACTGATCATATAAACAGCATTATTTCACTACTTTGATTTTTTTTTTTCATCTGAAATAATCAAGCTCCCTGTCGATTGTACATGACTGCCAGAGTCAGCCAATTATCCATAGAGAAATGTCCATCTTCTTCAAGACCACAGACAGTTTCAGAGTTCGGCAACCTGAGGTGTTTCATCAGAAGCACCAGCCAGGCACATTGTAGAGAAATTGTATAAGAACAAGGAGACCAGCCCAAGTTTTCAGGGCAGGGAACAGGGTTGGAAATCAGGCTCTACTATGTCCTAGATGCAAAGGAGAAATGTTGCCCTTGTTGTTAGGTGTCACTGAGTCAGTATAGGGTTTCTCAGGAGTGTCTAGTGGGTTTGAACCACTAACCTTGGGGTTAGCAGTCCAGTGCTTATCACGCAGCACCACACCAGGACCTGCTTTATACTTGAAAGGATTTGATGAGATCACACAGACAAGTGTCCCATATAGAGTAAGCACTCACCACTCATTGCTATCATCACTTGTTACATATTATTCCCACCACCTGTCTGTCAGTTGGCTGTACTAAGATGACTTGCATGATGCTGTGATGCTGAAAACTGTGCCACTGATATTTCGCATACAAGCAGAGTCTCCCATTCATGTTGGAAATTTTCCGATGGAGCTTCCAGACTATGACAGACTAGAGAAGAAAGACCTGCCAACCTACTTCTCACAAATCCACCAATAAAAAACCCTGTGGATCACAATAGAATATTGTTCAATAGATTGTTGGAAGATAAGCCTTTTAGGCTGGAAGATACTCAAAATACACAGTCACCACAACAATGGGCTTAAATGCACCAACAGTCATGAAGACAGCACACAGAACCAGGCAGGTTTTCATTCTGTTGTACATAGGGTCAAATTGAATCAGAGCTGATTCAACAGCACTGAGCAATGACAGATAGACCAGGAGGAACGTCTTGACTATCTACTTCCAATTATTAGCTGTGACAAAGGTTTTATGCATCATGGCATTATTGTCCAGCTCATCTGCTTTGGGCATATCATCGAAAGGGATCAGACACTGCAGGGGGAACATCCTGTTTGGTGAAACAGAGGGCCAGCAAGGGCAAGGGAGACCGTCAATGAGATGGATTGGCATAACAGTCCCAATGGTGGGTTCAAACATGCTGCTGATCATGCTGTTGCTCTATTGTACATAAGGTCATCATGAGTTGGGATCAACCTGACAGCAGCTATCAACAACAACATATACTAATCAAATGGTGATCATATTCATCACACAGAAATCCATCTTGGGAGGAAAAGGGCTGCCTAGTTAAAAACAAAAAAGAAAAAAACCTCAGGTTCCTGAAGAACTCTCTGATTAAGCTCTCCGGAGCCAGCTCTCCCTGTCCCCTAAAATCCCACAGGTTGGGCCATTAGAAGCATGAGCCCTAACAAATGATGAGCACACTTCCAACCAACCAGGTTTTCTTCTCCCTCCTCACCTGGAGACTGGAAGAACGGCAATTTGCTGTGTGAGGCACATAAAACCATTCACTGACAGTTTCCTTTTTGCTCAGGCATGTTTCTTTCTAGTTAAATATGCATGATATGTTCATATTTATTATTTACAAGGCAACGGGGAGATGCTGAACCTGATTGGGACATCATGGAGACGTTCAGCTTCAGAGAGCTTTCTTTTAGCTCCAGGATGCTGGCCCAGAACACAGAGCCGCAACTGTGAACTTCTCTCCCTGCCTTCCTGCTCAGGTTGAAATGCTCCTCTCTGCTCTGTGTTTTACTGTAGCTGCCACTCTCCAAACAAATGAGGAGCCAGCCTTCCTGGTTCAGGGTTCTGGGTAGACTTGAAGTCCTGGCACAGTACCTAGGGATGGGATCCTATTTGGAAACAGGAGTTTCCTTTAGTTGTGTTCATGAGATCATACTGGAATAGGATGGATCCTAAACTTAATCACTTCTGAGTCCTAAAAAGAGCAGAAAACTTTTTCCCGTAAGTCCTTTTTGAACCAACAAACAAATCCATCACAGCTGAGTCACTTCTAACTCCTCGCAACCCTATAGGACAGAGTTGAACTGGCCCATACGGTTTCCAAGACTGTAAATCTTCACGGAAACTGATGGCCATATCTGCCTCTGATTGGCTTGAACTGCCAACCTTTGGGCTAGCAGATGAGCACTTAACCACTGCACTACCAGGGCTCCTTAACCAAACACTTAACCTATTTAGTAATGAATGTCTGTCTTACACATGTGCTCTTTCAAAAATGTATCTACATAGGATCAAACCGATGACAGGTTAGATAAGAAGCTTAGAGGGCAGTGCTTTACATGAATGGTGATGCCATCAGTTCGAATGGAAAGCAAGAACGTTACACAACCTGAAGAATATTCACGATGTCTCTGAGTTGTACATGAAGAACTTGCTAAACCAGTGTATTCTTTACTGTGTATATTTTCACACAAAAAAACTAAAAAGAAAAAAAAATTAAATAAAAAATAGCAAAATAGATGCTATTTTAAAATATATTTTAATAAGATGGGGATGAGGAAAACAGATACTGTGTGAGATTGTCTACAAGACAAGGAAATGGAACATGGGGGCTACTGACAAGTAAGAAATTGACACAGCTGAGACCCTGATTGGACTTTTAGGCTCCACAGCTGTGAGAACATTCCTGATCTTTAAAGCCTCCCATTTGTAGTGTTTCTGTTACGGCAATCACAGGGCACTGAGACACTTAGGGAGACCTAGGCTTCTCTGTGCCCAATACCACTCCCTGCCCAAGACGTCCCTGTGGCTTCTCCATCTCCTATCCTCAATCTTATCTCTCAGGGCAGAAGAGCAAAGCAAACCTGATGCACAGCACAATATACATGAAGTTTGAAAACATCATGCTGAGCGAAATAAGTCAGTCAGCATTTGTTAAAGAACAAATACCGTAGGGTCCTCACTTATATCAAATAAGCAAATAAATAGAATCCAAAGATGGTTCAGAGTCCTAGTGCTGTGGGTTTAATATGCTAGACTGCAAAGGAAGTTTGAACTGCAAGGTCAGTGGTGCAAATTCACCAGTTGCTCCTGGGAAACTCTATACAGGGTATCTATGGGTTAGAACCAACTCAACGGCACTTAACAACAACAAAATGGTTCATGGTTACCAGAGGTGAGAGGGAGGGGGAAGAGGGGAAATTTTGTTCGTGGTAATGGTGATGGAATATTTTGGGAAAGGATAGCAAGAATGGTGGCCCAGAATGGTGGCCCAGAATGGTGGCCCAGAATGGTGGTCCAGAATGGTGGCCCAGCATGAAAAAAGGTGATAAACAACAACAACTTAAAAGACTACATAGAAACTGAGGGGAAAGTGAGTTTATGTGACTTAGGGAGGAACAAGTGAGAACAGGAGAGTGAGAATGATGGCACAGCTCCAAGAATGGGATCACTGTCACAGTGAATTGTGCACAGAACGTGGTTGGATTGGTGCATGGTCTGCTGTGTGTATTCTCAACAGCAACAGAAATAGCATGAATTGTTTTTATATATGTGTAATCAATGTCACAGAATTGTATGTATAGGGGTTGTACTGGTGAATGTTTTGGCATGTATGTTTTCACCACAATAATAGTAATAATAATAATATAAAGCAAAGCCCTCTCCAAAAATGTGTTGCTGAAGTAACATTCATCCCAATAGAACTGGGATCCCCATCCTTCACCCTTCCATTTAAGTTGATTAATTGACCTTTAAAAATGTTCCCAGAAAATAGATGGCCTAATAGAATGAATTACCTCTTATTCTGTGAGGCCTGGAATCCGCTGAAACCCGGGACGCCTAATGAAGCAGCACAGGAATGACTAATGAAGGAAATATGCTTAATAAAGAATAATTGATTAGCAATCGCAGGCACCTCACACTCTGGCAGGCGCCATAGGAGACAAAGCTGCAATCCCCCAACTCCCCGAAAACTGGGAGCTGCAACAGGCAATGGTGGTGAGACACTCCCCTAGAGTCATGCTGTCCACAAGCTTCCCTCCCCTTTGGTGACAGGGACAGCTATGTCTTTGGACTTTTCAAGAGATCTGCTATTTAGGGTGGCCAAGAGCAGTTTCCCATCTCCCTGTCAGCTTTCTCAGTCCTGCTCTACTTCCCACCCCCATGGCTGTGATGTTGGCCATGAAAAGTAGTGGAGGAATTCAAAACAAGTGGGCATCTCCAGTCCCAGATAGAAGTGGGACTGAAGGGGACCCCAGAAAGACCAGACTCCATTGAAACTGACAAGACTGTGTCCCCCAGGCCTCTCACCAGGACGACTAGGGCAGATGAGGATTGAATCGTGTCTCTCAGAAACAGCTTGATGTCCTAATCCCTGTACCTGAGAATGTGGTCTTGTTTGGGAAAGGGAAGTTTTTCTTTGCAGAGGTTCAAAGTTAACAAACTCACACCAGAGTTGTTGTTGTTGTCAGGTGCCATCGAGTCGGAACCGACTCATAGCGACCCCATGCACAGCAGAACGAAACAATGTCCGATCCTGGGCCAACCTCACTACCGCTGCCACACTTGATTCCATCAATGATGCCACCTGGCTGATCCATCTCGTTGGGGGTCTTCCTCTTTTTCTCTGACCCTCCATCTTACCCAGCATGACATCCTTCTCCAGCGACTGTTCTCTCCGGACAATGCATCCAAAGTATAAGAGACGAAGCCTAGCCAACTTGGCCTCCAAGGAGCATTCTGGCTGCACTTCTTCCAAAACAGATCTATTGGTTTTTTGGCAGTCCATGGTACTTTCAATATTCTCCTCGAACACCATAACTCAAAGGCATCAATTCTTCTACGATCTTCCTTATTCACTGTCCAGCTTTCGCATCCATATGAGGTTATTGAAAATACCATGGCTTGGGTCAGGTGCACCTTAGTCCTCAAGCTGACATCTCTGCTCTTCAATACTTTAAAAAGTTCCTGTGGGGCCAGGTTGTCCTACTTACCCCACACCAGAGTTAGGTGAGGCCTAATCCTAATCCCTTCTGAGAGTCGTTTTCTAAAAGGAGAGTCCCACACACAGACATCATGTGACAACAGAGGAAAATGCAGTAAAGGAAAGCCAGGAGCTCTTTTAGCAGAGCTCTCAGAAGGAATCGACAGGGGGGACGCTCTGATTTGGACTCCCAGCCCCAGAACCATGAGGTTCTGTTCTGTTCTGCCCTGGCTTTATGGTATTTCGTTAAGGCAGTCCTGGGAGGTCGGGACAACCATGGTCTCTTTGCACACCATCAAAGGAAAGGGAATCCTGGCAAGAAATGGCCTCCATGCCCGCTGGGAAGCTGGGAAACTAACGAGAGGACTGTGCTGCTCCACAGACGCAGAAAATAGCCCCAGATGCTTATGCGGGGATGGAGTCAAGGAAGAGGGCGGAGTCCATCAATGAAGGAGGCGGAGTCCATGAAGGGGTGGCAGGAGCAGAAAGCAGTACCTCTAAGGCAATGACATGCAGTGCCCCTTGTATGAGGGGCAAACGCTGCTGCCAAGGCTAGTGCCATCACCTCCACCCTTGTCCATGTTTGGGAGAAGACCACAATCCCCACTGGGAGCTGGGTTTGCTGGACCATTGTCTGTCAGCGTGGGACATATCTGTAGAACACTGGGCAGATCCAAGTAGTCCCTGACGGACCAGGGGTGCAGAGCCCATAGGGACCATGTCCTAACGAGAAAAATAAATGCCAAGTGCCAACATGTCGACGCTGACTCATGTGTCAGAGTAGAGCTGTGCTCCATAGGGCTTTCAAGGCTGTGACCTTTTGAAAGCAGATCACCAGGTCTTTCTTCCAAGGTGCCACTGGGTGGATATGAACCTCCAACTTGTCAGCTGTTTGTGCCTCTGGAACTCCTGTGCCTTGAGAAGAGGTCATTCCTGCTGGAGCAGGACAGCTCTGGACAGCACCAGGAGGAGGGTTTAATCCTGGTTAGGTGGTTTAATCCTGGCTAGGTGGACATGGTCCCCTTTACCCAGGGAAGGTGCACACTGGAGGGTTTGTGGTCCAGCTCTGAAGTCACAGCCAGAAGGAAGCAGAGGATCTGCCCTACAAACAACTCTGAGAGGGCTGCCAGAGTCTTTGGGGGTGTTTGTGGCACAACCTGGTGGGCAGGAGATGTCGCCCACACGGTCCCTAGGCACCCAGCAGCCCAGTCTTCCCTCCTTCACTATTACTGCCAGGTTTTATGGCCACAGCTCAAATGGAATGAGCAGAAAGCACTTTCACTCAAGCTCCATCAAAGGGAGTAATGAGAAATCCATGTCTTGTAAATAGGTGATAAGACAAGTCTTTAAAACAAATGGGGTGATAACTTCATCACACATGAGGCAGAGGTGGAAGGACAGAGCCACACAATTCAGGCTGCTCCTCTGTCAGGGAAGTCAGCCCTCCTTGTAGAGACACCCAGGACTAGGGCTGGGTCCCAGGGCTGGCAGCTTAAACACATTACCACACATGACCCTCACAGACATTCTGGGAGGTCAGGAATCTTATACTCAGAGGCAGAAAGACCTGGCCAGGAAACACAGTTGGCAGGCAACTCCCACTTGGCATCTATCTCCCCTCCCCACCCTTGGTGTGTTCTTCTCTGTGTCTAACAGCATTTGTATCTCTCAAAATGAAATATAATAGGATAAGTGTAAAACTGGTGTTCTCCCCTGTAAACAAACTATCTCTCAATTCACAATAAAAACTTAAAAAAAAAAAAATTGTGATTAGGTTAGGTTTAGGACCTAAGACATAGACATGTCTTAATTAAGATAAAGATAACCCTATTCCCAAATGGGATTACATCCACAAGTATAGGGGTTGGGGTTTTATTTTAGGGGTACACCATTCATTACATAGTATCATGGGCCCCACTCTCTTTCCATCCCTGCAAGACCCATTCCACAGCCTTTATTTCAGGGATGGAGAAACAGAGGCAGAACAAAGAAGACTGGCTCACCAACAACTGGGGTAGAACTAAGCATGCCATCCTCCTCTCAGTACTGCATCACTCTGTGGAGAATGCACCTGGGAGAGTTCATGGGTGGCTGGAGTAAAGTACACTCATCCACAGCCAAGACAAGACCAGATGGACAGGACAGCCCAGGACAGCACTCCCTGCCCCTCAAGGAAAGGCTCAGCCTACAGAGGCAGAGAGCTCCATGAAAGCAATGCCATGGAGGACACACCTCCCCATTGTCTTGTCTGTTAGGGCAAGGGACCAGACTCGTCCACCACCTTCTCCCCCATCATCCCCAATTCAGAGTCCCAAGTTCTCCATGGCAGCAAACCCTACGGGACCTCCTTGCCATGCTATAAAGAATGAGAAAGAAGACTAGAATGTCCTTTTTCAGATCAGAATTCATGGATTTTATGATTATCCCTTTTTTTTTGCATCCAATGGGATAAGTTGAAGAAAAGTATAATGCAAAATAATTCTGAAGAATAGAGTTCTTACCTGATGCCCAACTCTCAATTTTGGTCACAAACTAAATTCACAGTTGCCCAGCGAAACCTCATCGTTACAAACTGAAGAAGTTTTAACTTTTTCCCCACCTATATCAAAAGGCATTCCTGGAAGGAGCATGGGAGCCAGGGAGGACTTACGTGTTGGGACTTCAACAGGTGCTGAGTTTTGCAGGTGGCTAGTGCTTGGTCACTATGGGTCGGAACCAACTTTATGGCACTTAACAACAATAACAAGTGCTTGGATGGACACATGAAGACCACCTAGAGATGTCCATACTTTGTCTTGTCTTCAGAGGTTAGTTCCATTTTATGGGAGGGAGGGTCAGAGGAAGAGGGTAGTTGTAGTATTTGGAAAGTCTATTTCCCAAAATATGTGTTGGAATCCTAACCATCTGTGGATGTGATCCTTGTTATGTTAACAAGAGCATATCTATCAGAGTAAGTGTGTCTCAAACCTAACCACTCTGGAGATATCAAAAAAATCAGACTAGACACAGAAGCAAGCACTAACTGGGAGAAATGCATAGCTACCACCCACGTAGAGCTTACCAAGGAACCAAGGAAGCTGAGACAAGATCTTCCTCCAGTGCCGACAGATAAAGAGCTTTGCTCTAGAGCTGGTGCCCTGAATGCAGCCAACTACCCTCCTCAACTGTGAGAAAACACATGCTGACCTTTAAAGTCCCTCACTGGCTGTATTTCTGATATAGTATCATCGGGAGAGTAAGACAGGCTGGTAATGGAAAAACCTCTTAGTTCTCCAGCCACGCACTGAGGCAGCCACTCTGGACAGGCTCAACCCAAGGAGCATTCACTGAGAAAATGTTATGTGTCACATTCTAGATTTTTATTTCTTTTTGTTCTGCCATGATTTCCTCTCAAGAGTGGTGGTTTGAGCAATGAGATCTTTATTCCAGAACACTGAGTTTCATCTCCTGGCTTCTGTCCAGAGAAGCATCCTGCCTCCACCATGCCTGAGCCCAGAGCCCTCAGTCTAAGTGGTGGAATAGAACCTCCCTAGGGAGGGACCTCTAAACTTTTCAGCCAGGTAGTGCCAGGGTCCTCTGGGCTGTGAACAGAGCCCCTATTAGACACACACACTTCCGCAGTGAGTGTAGCTGGCTGAGCCTAAAGGGGAGTCTCAGGGCCCCGACGATCAATGCCAATAAATTCACAACTTTGCAGAGGGTTTCTAAGGATATATTACCTCTAAGAAGCAGGGCCATCTTTTCTGAGGACCTACTACATTGATAACATTGTACTTAATATTTTTTAAAACAGCCTAAAAATTACTTTAAAAACCAAAATCTGAAAGCTTTTAGGGCCTAGTTCAAAACAGCCCTTAAGCAATTGGTGTTACCATCGCCTTCCTTTTGTAGGTAAGGGAAGAGGGGTTTGGGGGATGGAGCTTACCTGTGCAGTTGCTGACAGAGCCCCAATGACCCTGCCTGCTGGTGCCCACACCCATGTAATCCCCTACCCTTAGGAGGACTGGACCTTTTTTATACTTTTCTCCCAGTTGCTTTGGACTTTTTTATACTTTTCTCCCAGTTGACTCATGACAACCCCACATGAGTAGAACTGTGTAGTAGTAGTGTTTCTAAAGGCTGGTTTTTCACAAGTAGATCACCAGGTATTCCTTCCGAGGTGCCTCCAGGTCCCTATCCTGCAAACTTTGGGTAACCAGAAGCAGCAGGGATTCCAGGTTGGCCTAGTGACTTTCTTTTTGTTGTTGTTGCTTTTATAAATTTTTATTGTGACCTGAGTGATAGTTTACATGAGAG
>NW_006408691.1:4465147-4467247 GCF_000296735.1 Chrysochloris asiatica | reverse complement strand
AAAAAAAAAGAAAAAGCCTTGACTCCCATCTTACCTGTGCTCTCTTTCTCTCTTGCCCTCTCATTTGCTTTGGTCTGATGAGTCCAGACAGGGTGTGAGACTCTCAGTCTAGCAGGTCTCCAGAAACAGAACCCAGTCAAACCTTCAGATGAGACTTCTGCCCTTAAAAGCACCAAGATCAGAGCCTGTGAGAGATCCTGAAGCAGAGGATTCTTTGGAGACATGCCAGAACTATTGCCTCACAGAACTACGCAGTAATACGTGTGTTGTTAAGCCATTAAGTGTTGGGAGGGTTTGTTACTGTGGAAGAGTACTAAAACATAGGCAGCTGAAATGACCAAGCAACTGATCCATTTTAATCCAAACTTTGTTTGCCCTACTCTTCCGCTTCTAGAATATAGGCACACACACTTCTTGAGTGAATCATACTTACATAAGACTATGACACAAAAAATGTTTTGTTCTCAGAAAGAATGCTTCAAGTGATATATAGCAAAGTTATAGTGTCTGGTTAAACTAATGATAAGGATGTTTGGAGAAGGAAATGATGAGAATGTTCCCTGATTAGACATTTGTGTATGTGTTGTTCTTGCACAGAAATCTGTGACAAAAAAAATCGATGAAATGACATTAGGAAAAATTTATTTGTGACTCATATACAGCTCATGTATAACTCCCAACACTCTTGGGTAAAAATCCCCTTTTTTGGACTTTGGAGTACTTGATATTTTACCCAATATCACCCTAGTTTTGCCTGTTGAAAATGCAACAATAAAGCTCTATAATTTGTCTCCTTCCAGTAGTTCTTGTTATTTTTTTTATACTGTGACATTTCACAGCAGTAAATAACTGATGCATTACCCATGTACACGTTACACTCAGTCTGACTCCAAAGCTCATGTCCTGAGTACCACTCTCTCCTTTCACTGCCCTGCCTCCGTTTTTACATATTTAAATCACTAAATGAGACCAGGAAGCTGGGTTACTGGGGAGAAAGCCACTAGACTTTCAAAGATCCAGAACCATATTTGACTTCTTCCCTATCACAGGGTCTGGTTATAGGAGTCCTCAACAGATACTTGGTGAGCACTCAGAATTGGTCAACCTTAGGAAGCATGAGCATCCATGTGAGCTGCACACATCAGGGTCTCACCGTAAGGAACTAATATGAGCAATGTATGAGTGATGTCTTGGTCCCCAAGGGTTGTTGTGACAGCAATGTCACTAGTAGGTGATTTTAAAGATAGGAATTTGTTTCTTACAGTTCAGGATGTAGCTCTAGAGGGAGGTCTTGCTTTGTCTACTTCAGCTTCTAGTTGTTGTTGTTATTGTTTAGTGCCATCGAGTTGGTTCTGATGCATAGAAACCCTGTATAGCGTTTCTGAGGAGCAGCTGGTGAGTTTGAACTGCTGACCTTGTGGTTTGCAGTCCGTTGCTGATCCTTGTAATCCTTAGCATTGTTGAACTTGTCAAGTCATCTGTCCAAATCCTTAAGCAGCATCAGTTTTCCACTATGGGTGAGCTCATGTCTATTGCTGTTGTTAGGTTCCCTACAGTTGGTTAGACTTGTATAGACCAACAGAATAAAATGTTTCCCCACTCCTTCACCATCTCCACAATTGTTGATGGATGTCATAAAAGTGACTTCTTTGCTTTTTAAAATAATAAAGAGTTCTTTTGCAACAGATTGATGTCTATGCTGCTCTTTGTATAACTCATGAGTAATTAGGTTTAGAGTCCACCTTTCATTGGTATAATATCAGAAAGCTGGTTGGTTGTGTCACATTCAATGGCTTCATTGGAGGTGATTGTATTAAGCTACGTTATATTTTTGCTGTTGTTAAATGTCATCAAGTTGAATCTGACTCATAGTGGCTCTGTATAAGGTTTCTGAGGAGTGGCTGGTGGGGCTGAACTGCCAGACAGCAGTTAGCAGTTCAGTGTTTAACTTACAGCACTAGAATACATTATGGAAAGTGATTATATTACATGAAAGATAATTGCATTGCACTATATTACATTATATTGTATTAACAGGTGTGTTGTTAAGAGTTGATTAGTTGGTCCTAATGAATAGCAACCTATGTACACAAAATGCCT
>NW_006408691.1:4452443-4462947 GCF_000296735.1 Chrysochloris asiatica | reverse complement strand
TTACTATGAGTCAGAACTGACTCCATGGTACTTAACAACAGCAAATTTGAATAATAGTGGTATTAACTGATCTTCTTTATGGGCATATGGATATCCTATCACAGACAGCAATGTACTTCAAGATAGATCTTGAAATGCTCTTTTTGATGAATGCCCTTCAGTATTGCTAGTTGAGGTTTGAATTTTTCTCTAATTGTTTCTGTTTGAGAAATGCCAAGTGTATTCTTCTCTTCTGGTATTCTAACTCCAGGTCACTGAGCATTTCACCATAGTATTTTACTTTGTCTCAAGCCACCTTTTGAAAACGTCTTTCATATCTTTTACTTCATCTTTTTTTCCTTTCACTTTAGCTGCTCTACATTAAAAACCAATTTCAGAGTTTCTTCTGACATCCATCGTGGTCTTATTTTTCTTTCCTGTCTTTTTAATGATCTTTTGCATATTTCACGTATGATGACCTTGATGTTATCCCACAACTCATCTGTTTCAAAAGTCATTAGTGTTCAATGTATCAAATCTATTCTTGGGATGATTTATAAATTCAGATGGGTTATAATCAAGGTTGTACTTTGATTAGACGTTTTTTAAGTTCCTTTAGCTCCAACTTGAACTTGCTTTTGTACAAGTGATGGTCTACTCTGTAGTCAGCCACTGGTATTGAGTTCTTCTTTCAGTCTTACCTCAATAGATGTTACGAATTTGATTCCTGTGTATTCCACCCAGTGAGACCCACGTATATAATTGCCATTTATGCTATTTAAAAAGGTAATTCTAATGAATAGGTCATTTCTATCACCAAAGCCATATTTTCCAACTACTTATCTTTAGTCTCTGTTTCCAACATTTCCAT
Source organism: Chrysochloris asiatica (assembly GCF_000296735.1). Lineage (NCBI taxonomy): Eukaryota > Metazoa > Chordata > Mammalia > Afrosoricida > Chrysochloridae > Chrysochloris > Chrysochloris asiatica. The sequence goes on along the minus strand of NW_006408691.1, from coordinate 4,462,097 downwards.
TCCTGTCACAAGTAATTATCAACAAATCTCGATTGCGTATTTGATCAATTAATTTCACATAACAGGAGCTGGTAAACATCTTCAATGTCTTCATTACTAGTGCTTGGTGCATAAATTTGAATTACAGTCATATTAACTAATCTTACTTGCAGGTGCGTGAATATTATCCTATCACTGATCACATTTGTGCTTTATGATAGATCTTGAAATGCTCTTTTTGATATGAATGTAACACCGTTTCTCTTCAATTTGTTATTCCCTGCACAGTAGAACTATGATTGTCTGATTCAAGATTACCCACACCAGTCTATTTCGGCTCACTAATACCTATGATCAATCTTTATGGGTTCCATTACATTTTTGATGACCTCCAATTTTCCTAGGCTCATATTTTGTACATTCCATGTTCTGATTGCTAATGCATGTTTGAAGTTTTTTCTCTCTCATTTTGAGTCATGCTGCATCAGCAAATGAAAGTCCCAAAAGTTTTATTCCATCAAAATGATTGAGGTTAACTCCACTTTGAGGAGGCAGTTCTTCCCCAGTCATAGTTTAAGTGTCTTCCAAACTGAGACGCTCATCTGACACTGTACCAGACAATTTAGCACTATTATTCATAAGAATTTCACTGGCCAGTTTTTTTCAGAAGTAGATTTCCAGATCCTTCTTCTCAGTTTGTCTTAGTCTAGAAGTTCCACTAAAACTTGTCCACTATGGGTTGACCCCGCTGGCATTTTGAAATACTGGTAGCATACCTTTCAGCATCATAGCAGTGTGCAAGCCACCACAGTACTACAAACTGACAGATGAGTGGTGGTCTGCAGGCATATGGGTGAGGATTCCAACACATATATTCCTGGGATGCAATTCAGTCCATAATAAATGGAAACACCCTAAGCTTTTCAAAACGCTAATCCAAATACAGTGTCCAGCCCCTTCACTTACTCCTTTCTCCTTTCACTTAAGGAATATTTATTGGGTTCCCACTGTGTGTTTCTTATAAGATCTGACCGTGTGACATTTCAGATTGGTTAGGGAAGTGATGTACAGGTTAAAACGGTCCTAGAATTTACCAGCAGGACTTCCATGTGGTCATCTCAGTCATCTTTTGTCCTCATACTTGTGCACTAAACTTTCAGAGGAGAGGGTGGCTTTTTCTGATCCTGCTACTCATGGAGGTCATACACATAACTTGGCTTGCCTTCTGGCTTCCAAGAGCCATGATCCCAACTGGAGACAGAACACTTGCTATCCACCATGCCTTTGCCCAGTGCGTAGCAGCCTTACCCTGAAGTGGGCCTGGAGATTTGTGTGGGAAGATGTCAGCTCTGAGCCCATAACTCATGTTCAGTAAGCAAATTATTTTTCTTTGGAGGCATTAAGGGTAAATAAAGGCTTAATGAATCAAGCTTTTGAATTGCTATTGCTCCTTTAATTTGTAGTTTACAAGGTTCTTGTAAATTAAAAATGGGAAAAGAAATCCCTTCCCATCCTGTGTGCACCTCCTCCGGGCAGGAACAATTTGCTTGTTTTGATTTTCGTGTCCCTAAAGCCCTTATCTCTTTGAAAAATTATTCCTTAATTTTTATGAGGTTGCTGGCAAGACGGGTGAAGTTGAACGATTGCTCTATATCTTGTTCCCCTTCGCCTCCAAGTTCACTGTGAGTTGTCATTGTTCCCTGGGTGGGAAATAAAGGTGGAAGTGCTCACTTTTAATTTACTGTTTGCAATAAGCAGGGCTTTATCAACATTCCCCCAATAAATTATTTTTACTGCCAGCCTCGTATTGTTGGAAGCAGTGGCCATGAAAACATGATATGAGGAGAGTACAATCGTGTCAATTCCGCACTGAGCAAGCCAGGCCCACCCACTAGGTGGGTGGGTGGGTGGGAAGGAGATGGGGGCATGGGCAAGGTGCCACCAGAAGTGGGAGGAGAGGGAGGTCAGAGTGTTCTGGGGCTGGCACAGAGAGAGAGGGCTGCATGGCACTCAGCCACAGAAACGGCCCATCTGTTCAGTTCTTATACAAGTCTGGCATGACCCACCTTCTCCTCCATTCAAGATTGCTCTGCTTTGTAACTCAAACTCAGTAAGCACCATGCTTCTCCCAGCCCTCAAGTCTACATAGTGACAACGTTTAGCCGAGTGATTTGTGTCCCTCTTCTCTCCAGAGGTGTGTCTAGGGAATGGCAGGTATGGCATGTGCCCGGAGTGCTGCTGGAGACGGGGTGTCAATGAGTTTCTGTTTCCATGGCCAGCTGTGAGAGAGATAGTATAGCAATTTAAAACAAATTTCCATGGGCACTGTTTTCCACAGATCTGCTGCGCCCTCTCTCGCCCTCTGTCTTTCTCCCATTCCTTCCTTTTTCTTTTCTCTCTTCTTCTGCTGCTGTTTCTTCTTCCTCTCTCCTCCTCCTACCTCATCTTTATCTTCATTCTTGTGTTCATTGCCTCCAACTCTTCTCCCTCCTCTATATATCTCTCTTCCCTTGTCATCTTCCTTCTGTTCCATCTTCTTCCTCTTCCTCTCCCTCCACCTCTGTATCTCTCTCCCTTTCTTGCTCCTCCTCTCCCTCCACCTCTGTATCTCTCTCCCTTTCTTGCTCCTCCTCTCCCTCCACCTCTGTATCTCTCTCCCTTTCTTGCTCCTCCTCTTCCTCTTCCTCCTTTTTCTTGTCTCTCTTCCTCCTCCTCCTCATTGGTTACCTTCACCTTCTTAGTTCTCTAGCTCATTCTTCTCTCTCTCTCTCTCTCCTTCTCTATCTTCTTTCTTCTTTGCCTCTCTCTCTTTCTCATCTCTCATTTCTCACCTCTCTCCTTCCCTGTCTCCCTCTCTCTACCTCCTGAATGTCCTGAGAATGCCATATGAAGCATAAGTATGGAGTGGCTGACACTGGAAATCGACCTCAAAGATGGCCCTTCAGAAATTGTCCCTTCAGAGCAGAGGAAGGAGACCTCTGATTCCCAGCCATCAGAGAAGGCACAATTGAGCCCGCCACTTGGTGTTTGCCTCCAGGTGTGACTGCCTGCCCCAGATTTGCCAGAGTCACACAGCATGCCTCCACACCTGATCCTCTCAATTAGAGAAGCAGTGTCCCTCAGATATAATGGGCCAGAACATGGTCTTTACTCCAGTGTTTGCCACCTTGACACTTTCCTGTATTTAACAATATTACTCACTTTGAGAACAAACCCATTAGGGCTTCAGGTTCCTTCAGCAGAGGTGTGGCTCTTCTTTACCTGTTGGGCATCAGCAGAGCTGTTCTGTGTCACAGAGGAGCCCACAGGGTGAAAGCTGCCATCCTGACTTGATTCCGTTCTCCCGTAGTGCTGTGGATTACTGCACCAAACTGCAAAGCCATTTGAACTGCAAGGTCGGTGGTTCAAGTTCACCAACTGCTCCTCAGAAACCCTATACATGGTCACTATGGGTCAGAACCCTGTCGCACACCTTTCTTAATTTTAAACCATTCCATGTTCCCATGTTCTGTTCAAACAACTGCCCGTTGGTCCATATACAGATTCCTCATGAGCACAATTAAGTGTTTAGGAATGCTCATACTTTGCAATGTTGTCCATAGCTTGTCTGTCACGAGCCACACAACTGAAAACCTAACTGGGCAGTGTTTCATTCTGTTATGCATAGGGTCGCTATGAATCGGTATTAACTCAATGGCACCTAACAACAACAACAACATGGGTTGGGACCGACTCAATGGCACTTAACAACAAAAACAGCTGTGATTGAATTCAGTGACTTGTGCTCACAGCGACCCCTGCTCTGAGCGGGAACTCTGAGCAGACTCTAAACAGGTTGAGGTTGGGTGAGCTCCCATGATCTGCCTGCTGTCCAAGAAGAGATGGTCTTTTGAGATCAACTTTCAGGCAAACAATAGACAGGCCTGTGAAGTGAATAACACAAGGGGAAAATGTACTCTTCAGTTTCATCAACCATACAGACAAGAAAGGCAGCGTTTGTCCAAAACCAAAGCTCAGAAGGTAGAAAGGAGCTGAAAAGAGAGATGAATGGAAATGGGGAGCCAGGAGAAAGTGTGAAGAGTGCTATTATGCTGAGGAAACTACAACTAATGCCATGAAATAAAATGTGTATAGAAAAGTTTGCTCTCTAAACCTTCATCCAAACTACAATAAAAAGTAAATAAGAATAATAGTATAGCCAGGAAAGGTTCTTGATTCTTTCAAACACACAGAGGAGTTTAACTCTTTTTTTATTTTTTCATTATAGCTGAATATCTCTCTCCTCTTAAAGCCTTCAATTTCCTATTTATGTTATACCTATTTGTTATACAACAGCAAGCTGAAGACAATAAAATTCTTAAAATAAAACCAAGAAAAGCAAGAAATAACCACCTCTAAGCACATGCACCCCTAGAAGCAAGCTGGTCCCCATCTAGATTCCAGATGGCAGGGTTGGTCTTGATGCTGAGGACCACAACCAGTCCAAAGTCAGTCATTCCAGAGCCAGCATGTCATGGAACACTACTGGCTCTCCTTGAAGGGGATAGGGCTCCTCCACTCAGACCCCAAGTTTCTGCAGAAAGTCCACCATTTCTTTCACAGAGAGAGGAATATAGTGGAGGTCATGGAGAGCCTCCTCTTCCCAATGTAAAAGAACATGAGACCAGCAGACACAGGATGGAGTTTTAGTGTGGCACTATAGGATAATCACTGGTTGGTGGTTCAAAACCAGCAGTCACTCCTTGGAAACCCTATATAGGATCACTATGAATTAGAACTGACTCAATGCTACTTAATAACAACAACCAGACACAAGAAGAAACCCCCATCCCATCCCCACCCCCTGCCTCTTACAACCAAGCATGGAAAGTCAGGTGTACAAGGCCCAGCCCCAACCCTCCTGGTGGAACCATGGCAACTGGCTCCTGGGAAGAAGACAGACCCCTGTGATGGTAGGGTGGCCTGAACACTCATGAACCTGCATGGTAAATTCATCACCAAGAGGAGATGTGGCCATCCACTTCCTGTTGAGTTCAGGTATCCCTTTCCACATCTTCACATTTGAGCCTCACCCTGTCCTTCCCTCTGGCCCCAGGTCAGGAACCCCACTAGCAGTGGGACCAGATCTACTTTATGATCCCATTTTATACCCAATACCTCTTGAAGAAGGTCTCATTATGACCCCATTTCACAGATGAGTAACTGAGGCTGGAAAGGTCAATATACCCACATCTACATGGCTTATAGAGTTCACACCCAGCACTCTGACCCGAGTCCACAATCACTCTCCCATTTGTGACATCGTTTTGCCACCCCAGGAGCCAGGTGGCCCTCTACAGGACACTCATGGACACATGAGCCTCATTTCCACAAAAGGAATGGACCAAACCCCAGCCAGTCTTCCACACCCTATGTTTTCCCTCCCACCTTCAATGCCAGATCCTATAGTGCCATTTTCTTGTGCTGACATCATTCTCTTGGCATGCTCAGGACATAACCCTGTCCCTGGCTCCCGGCCCTACTTCTCACTGCAATGGTCCAGACCGGGAGTAGCCTCTCCATGTACTTGTGCTTCCCAACCTCAGCACCAACGTCCAAAGCCTTGTGCAAGGCTCCTTTCTCCTAGGATGCCAAGGCTCCCATGGGCCACATCAGACAGCACTGTCACCATCCCGGGGCTCCTGAACCATCGCTGAATCCCTGTCAAGCCGAGGTGGACTGCTGTGCTATGAATGAGGGTTTTGCCCAGTGGTCAGCCCTGCATGACACCCCTGCCTCTTTCCCCATACTCATTCCCTAGGAGACAGATGGGACATTTTCTGCTTGGGTTCCTTCAGGCCAATCCAGAACACCAGCTGTGCCCAGCTCTGCCTGGCATGCCTGAGTTGCTTCCAGCCCCAGTTGGGACTCTGCATGATTCTCTGCCCAGAAGTTAAACTCCTTTAGCAGTCACACAGATGCCATTCATGAGCATATCTGCCCTGAAGACACCACCCCCCCCAATCAACCTGGGCCCTCACTGGGCTGGGCTGCAGTGCCTGGGGAGCCCCATGACCAACATGCTTGGTCTGGGGGCCCTTAAGCAAGATGAGTGGTCCAAAGGAGTGGGCCCCACCAGGATGAGCACCCTGGGCAGTCCAAGTAAGGAGCTACCCTCGAGGGTCCAGCTTACAATCTTCTCAGCACAAATTATAACATGTTCATACCCATCCACACATGTGTACAAGCAAAGTCCCTGTGGTCACATGGAGCAGGTTAGAAGACCAGCTTCACCACTAACTGGCTGTGACTGTGGGCAGGTTGACTGCCACCTCTGAGCCTCAGTTTCTTCACTAGAAATGGAGCTAACGAAGAGTTCATGCCCTATAAGGTGGTGACAACTACTCGTTTCCAAAAAGTCTGACAGTTCAATCCCACCCAGAGGTGCCTTGGAAGAAGGCCTGGAGGTCAGCTTCCAAAAGGTCACAGCCACTGAAAACCGACAGAGGACAGTTCTACCCTGCACTATGGAATCACCGTGAGTTGGAAGTCAACTTGTCAGCAATTAACAGTCTCATAGGAAGTCATTAGAACTCTGCGAGCTACCAGTGAGGAAGGCAGGCACCCAACAAGGCTGCAGGCATGTCCTAAGATAGAAAACAAAAACACTCACAAGATCACTTTCTGGAGAGATTGTGACATACCTGTGTGCCCTCCTCCACCCAGCACTCATGGCTTTGCAGAGTCGGTGTGTCTGGCTGACAGAGGAAGCACAGAGGGGCACACACTGTGGGTCCTGCACGGGGGTGAGCTGGTAGAGGAGCTGCAGGAGACAGCTGCCTTCCGACAGGCTTTGCTGGAGCTGAGCCATGACCCAGCCAGGCCATCCTACAGTCACGGTATTTGCTGGCTCAGCAGCTCATCCTCCATGGCAGCCAGATGGTTGGAACATCAGTGAGTGTGTTACTAATGGTGGGTAGAATAAAACCACTTAATACCCTGCAATACACAAAAGCAATGCTTCCTGGGAGCAGTTGCTGCATCACTGAATCTCCATCCTGACATTAGTGAAGCTCAGAACCAAATGGAGGAAAACAAAGATGAAAGGGAGAGATGGTGAGGTGGAATATAATATTAGCCAAAGCTAGCATGACAGCATTCCCCAGTTGTCAAGACAAAAGTTCACTAAGGGGCCAAAGTGAGTCAGACACATCCCTGGCTCCAGGGGATGTGGCCAAATTAAGTCAGTTCCAGAAAAGGCCACTGGAAGCATAAGATAGACAACTAAATAAATAACTTTATTTAAATAAATAAAATAAAATAATTTTATTATTATAAAATAATGAGCAAGTAAATAATGTCAAGCTATAATACCACACCAGCACTCATGTGTCAGTTTGTCATACTGTGGTGATTTGCAGGTTCCTGTGATCCTGAATACTATACCACCAGTATTTTAAATACCAGCAGGTTCACCCATGGTGGACGGGCTTCAGCTGAGCTTCCAGACCAAGGCAGACTCAGAAGAAGGAGAGATGGGCTGCTTGTGAATGTTTAACCACTGAAAGCCTTATGAATAGCAGTGAAGCACTGTCAGATACGTTGTTGTTGTTAAGTACTGTGGAGTCAGTTCTCACTCATAATGACCCTGCACAGGGTTTCTGAGGCTGTAAATCTTTATGGGAGCAGAAAACCTCATCTTTCTCCTGTGGAATGGCTGGTAGTTTCAAACTGCCAACCTTAAGGTTAGCAGCCTGGTTCATAACCACTACGCTGCCAGAGCTCCTTATTGTCAGATATGGTGACATATCCTCAGGTTGGAGAAAAGATTTTGGGACCTCCATTTGCTTATGGAGCACAACTCAAAATAAGGGGAAACAGCTTCAATATTCCATTATTAATTAGAACATGGGATGTATGAAGTATGAATCTGGAAAAATTGGAAATTGTCAAAAATGAAATGGCACACACAAACATCGATATCCTAGGTATTGGTGAGCTGAAATGGATGGGGATTGGCCATTTTGAATCAGAAAGTCATAGGATTTACTATGCTGGGCATGGCAAATTCAAAAGGAATGGTGTAGCATCCATCATGAAAAAGAATATTTCAAGATCTATGTTGAAGTACAATGCTGTCAGTGATAGGATAATACCTATACACCCACAACGAAGACCAGTTAATACCACTATAATTCAAATTTATTCACCAACCACAAAAGTCAGTGATGATGAAGTTAAAGAATTCTATCAAATTCTTCAGGCTGAAATTGATTAAATAAGGAATCAAGATGTATTGATAATTACTAGTGATTAGAAGGCAAAGGTCGAAAATGTATAGGAAGGATCAGTAATTAGAAAATATGGCCTTGATAGAAATAATGCTGGAGGTTGCATGACAGAACTTTGTGAGACTAATGACTTATTCATTGAAAATACCATTTTTTAAAAACATAAAATATGACTATACACATGAACCTCACCAGAAGGAAAACACAGGAATCAAATTGACTACAACTGTGGAAGGAGATGGAAGAGCTCAATAATATCAGGCAAAACAAGTTCAGGGGCCAGCTGTGGAACCAGCCATCAATTACTTATATGTAAGTCCTCTTGTGGCACTGTAGTTTATTCTACAGCATTGGACTGCAAGATCGGCTTGAACCACAAGGTCTGTGGTTCAAACCCACCAGCCACTGCTCAGAAACCCTAAACAGGGTCACTATGAGTCAGAACCACCTGGATGGCACTTAAAAACAACAACAAGAAATTCAGACTAAAGCTTAAAAAAAACTAAAACAACTCCACAAGAATCAAAATATGACCCTGAACATATCCCACTTGAATTTAGAGACCATCTTAGGAAAAGAGACAATAATGGCTGAGGAACACAAGAGTTGTGGGATGACATCAAGAACGTCATACAAGAAGAAAGCAAAAGGTCATTAAAAAGACAGGAAAACAAGAGAAGAACAAAATGGATGTCAGAAGAGACTGGCTTGCTGGAACTTGCTCTCTAGCATAGAAATGCTAAAACAACTGAAGAAATGAGGAGGTCAAGAGCTGAACAAAAAGTGTCACAGGGCAGTTTGAGAAGATAAAGTCAAATATTATAATGAAATGTGCAAAGACCTGGAGTGAGAACACCAAAAGGGAAGAACATGCCTGGCATTTCTCAAGCTAAAAGAACTGAAGGAAAAATACAAGCCTCAACTTGAAATATGTGGTTCAAGCTCACCAGCTTCTCCTTGGAAACCCTATACAGGGTTGCTATGGGTCGGAGTCAATTCTACGGCATTTAACAACAACAACATAGGCAAATAGAGTCCTGGTTTGGCAATGTGGGATAAGGCACTGGACTGCATGGTTGGTTAGAACTGTAATGTCAGCAGTTCAGATTCACCAGCCACTCCTTGGAAACACAATACAGGATCCATATGAGTTGGAATCTACTGAATGACAGTTAACAACAATAGGGAAACTATTGAATAATGTAGAAAGCAAAAAAAGAAGATGGAGGGTATACACAGAGACTTCTGTACCAAAAAGAAATTGTCAATGTTGAATCATTTCAAAAGGTACAATATGATCACAAACCAATGGTACAGAAAGAAGTCTAAGCTGCACTGAAGGCAAAAACCAAGGCTTCAGAAATTAACAGAAAACAAGCTGAAATCTTTCAATAAACTGATGCAG
>NW_006408691.1:4447739-4451413 GCF_000296735.1 Chrysochloris asiatica | reverse complement strand
CAAAGATATCAATTTGAGGACTAAAGGTGCATCTGACCCAAGTCATGGTATTTTCAATAGCTTCATGTGTACGTGGAAGTTAGACAATGAATAAGGAAGATCTTAGAAGAATTGATGCATGTGAGTTTTGGTGTTGGAGAAGAATTTTGAAAGAACCATGGAATGTCAGAAGAACAAACAAATCTGTGATGGAAGAAGTACAGAATACTCCTTAGAAGCCAGGGTGACAAGACTTTGTCTCTCAAACTTAATACATGTTAGCAGGAGGAATCAGTCCTTGAAGAAGGACATCACACTTGGTAAAGTGGAGGGTCAGCAAAAAAGAGGAAGACCCCCAATGAGATGGACTGGCACAGGGGCAGCAACAATGGGCTCATGCATGACAATTCTAAGATTGGCACAAGACCGGGCAGTGTTTCATTCTGTTATGCAAAGGGTCACTCACTATTAGTTGCACCTGACTGGATGGCACCTAACAACATAACATCACAAAGTAAACAATCCATGTTTTAATCATATTATATCTAAAGAAAGCGTCTCTTGGTAGTGCAAATGGTTAATGTGCTTGGTTGCTAATGGAAAGGTAAAAGGTTCAAGCCCACCCAGAAGCACCTCAAGAGAAAGACCTGGTGGTATCTACTTACAAAAAAATCAGCCGTTGAAAACTCTATGGAGCGTTTTTACTCTGACATACGTGACTAGGCCATGAGTTAGAATCAAGTCACTGGCAACTGGATTTGTTTGTTTCTTTCCTTTTCTAAAGGCAACCTAAGCTAAAAGTTATCGGGTACAGGATGGGAGAAGGTCTAGTCCATTTTCCTCAAGAGACCCCATTACTATTATTAAAACAAACTAAACCCACTGCTAGCAAACCTAGAGGGTTTCCAAGACTGTAAACCTTTACAGGAGCAATCTCATCTCTCTTCCACAGAGAAGCTGATGAGTTTGAATGGACAACTTGGTTGTTAGTAGTTCAATGTCTAACCCACAGTGCCACCACGGCTCCTTATTGCTATTATAACAAAGGGGTATAAGCTCTGTAACCTCAAAATGCCAATGAAAGGGACCTTCATGGTTTTACTTGATAAATTGTGATGTCTGAGGCATGGTAAGGTCAAACATGAATCAAGAGAGAGAAGCTGAAACATTTTAAGATTTGTATTCACAGCACATCCAGCTGGGCCACATGGGGAAACATAGGAGTTGTCACAGGCTGAGATGGATCAGAACTGTGAGAAAGTACCTTTGTTGTGGTGTTGATAGGGAAGGCTGGTGAAAGGTCAGAGCTATATCTGGAACTCACACCGTGGAGCTTGGGGTGTTAACCAAAGGGAAAACTGAGGGAGCGTCTTATCTAGGTATAGCAGACATGGATGGAGAAGAGTTATTTGGTATGGAGGTTAAAACATCACATCACAGAAGCTAGAAAATATGGTGAATACATGAGGATTTGCATAAATTTCTAGAAATTAGGAAGAAGCTAGAGGGATGGTTCCTGGGAACATGTTAAAACAAAACCAGTTGCCAGTGAGTTGATTCCAGCCCATGGAGGCCCCATGTGTGTCAGAATAGAACTATACTCTAGAGAGTTTTCAATCTTTAATTTTATGTGTGTGTGTGTGTGTGTGTGTGTGTGTGTGTGTGTGGAAATAAATTACCAGATCTTTATTATAAGGCACCTCTGGAAGGACTCAAACTATCAACCTTTTGGTTAAGCACATAACAGCTGGCCCAACCCAGGGAACAGGACAGACAGAGGCAGTCAGAGCAGGAGAGACTAAAGCCCAGGGGAGAATCCATTCATCCTGCACCATCTTTAGGAAGCACAGAGCAGAACCAAGTGCAGGGTGAAGAGTGGGCTGAGCACAGGGAGGTCAAGAGTGTGTCTATGTGTAGAATCCCACCCCTGCCCAGGTACAGGAGTCATCCCTCACCCACACATAGAGAGGTTCTTCCCTAATAATAATAACTAATACTTAAAGAGTGCTCACATGTGCCATTTTACATGAATCAACTTTACAATATCCCCCAGAGGGTAGTGATCATATTGTTCCTATTTTAAGGGTAAGGAAACTGGAGGCCAGAAAGAATGAGCAACTTGCACAAGCTCAAATAGAAGTGGTAGAGTAGGGCTTTGAACCTGCTCTGCAGTCTGCACTCTTCACTGAATAAACTAGAAAATGAAAAATCTAGGGAAATTAATATCAGCAAGTATGGGTGTTGGTACCCAGAATGAAGACCTCCATTCTGATACTTAGGAGTCCTCCCTTCCTGAACGCCCTAATCAACAAGACTCACCTATGGACACAGAGTTCCTGATCAGACCTTCTAATTCTGCATTTATAAATATAAGTAGGTAGTCAGGGATCACCTGAGGAAAACATGCAACAGGAAAGAGAAAAACCAAGTAAATGAAGAAATGAAATTTACTTAAAAGGAGATGATATTTATTTAAAAAAAAAAAAAATCTCTAAAGAATGTCCTCAGAAATATTCAAAAAGATACTGTGGCCATAAAATAGTGGCGATTTTTGTTTTTTTTTTTTAAAGGAACAAAAACACTCAAGAGAAGCCCACTGGAAACTTAAAATATGAATGTGAAAATATCAAGTGTAATAGACCCAACAGAAGCTAAAGCAGTTAAATTCTCCCAGAGAGCTGAACAGAAGGTGCTTGTAGTGGTCATGTGCTATTGAGTAAGTTCTGACTTATAGCCACCCTGTACAGGGTTTCTGAGGCTGTAAATTTCTACATAAGCAGAAAGCCTTATCTTTCTCCCACAGAGCAGCTGGTAGATTCGAACTACTGACCTTTCAGTTCGCAGCCCAACTCATAAGCCACTATACAGCCAGGGCTCCTTAGAACAGAAGGTAAAGGTGAAATATTTTAGAGAAAAGAGAAGTTCCAGAGGCTGAATCCAGGATCTCTACCAATGTCTAACAGAAGTCCCCGAGACAGAGAATAAAACAAAGGAGGAATAACTCTAGAAATGAGAAGTCTTAGTGGTGTAATGCTTAAAGTGTTCAGCTGCTAACCAAAAGATTGGCAGTTCAAGCTCATCCAAGACCTGGTGATCTGCTCCCCACAGAGATCACAGCCAAGGAAATCTTATGGGGCAGTTCCTACTCTCTCTCACCTGGGATCCCTATGAGTCAAAATCGAATCAACAGCACTCAACAACAATAGGAGGATTTCCAAGAATGAAAGGACAGAAGGCTTCAGATCAAAAGAGTCTACTGGATGCACACAAAGATATTTTTAAATATCTTCACATAAGCATGGCGTAAGAAAACGTCAAAATGCAAAGGAGAAAAGGAACAATCCTAAATGTTTCCACATTGAGGGGGAAAGGAAGTCAACTTATTGACAAGAAAATTAAAATCAATACATCACCAGACTTATCAGCTAGTAGGCGATAGAACAATGCCTTCCGCATTCAGAAAGAAACATATTTTTAACCTAGAATTCTATAAAAGACAAAGTATTAATCAAATATGAGTAAAGAATAAAGGTGTTTTCAAACACTTACCAACATTCAGTCTTAAAACGTTATTGATTGACTAGAAGAAGAAAGAAGAGGGAAAAAAGAGCAATCTGATACAATTTGATGAACTTGACCTACACCTATGGATGCAGTAGCTCAAAAGAGGGAACAAATCTTTACAGCGAGGATCA
>NW_006408691.1:4444220-4446899 GCF_000296735.1 Chrysochloris asiatica | reverse complement strand
GTACAGGGTTTCCGAGGGTGTAAATCTTTACGGGAGTAGAAAGCCTCATCTTTCTCCCACGGAGCAGCTGGTAATTTCGAATCGCTGACCTTAAGGTTCACAGCCCGGTTCGTAACCACTATGCTAAAGTCAAAATGTCAATACTAGGACAGAAAAAAAATGATTGTTGGTTCATTCATTTTTCTGATCATCCTCAAATAAATACGTATTTTACTATTTTAAATTTTTTTATTGAAATAATGAATACATTATATTGTGTATTTGTCAAAACCCATAGAATTTTACAACACAAAGTGTAAACTGTAGTATATGAATTTTTTTTTTTTTAAGTTAGAAGATTGGAGTGAGGATGGAATACAGAATGTGACAAAAGAATCTAAATGTATCACAAATTATGCCATAACCTCACTGAAGGGGCTGCTAATCCAAATAACTTTGGAAGTGAGCCTGTTTGAATAAAGAAAAAAATGGTACATGAACACGGTACTCTAATTGATGAAGTTACTTCCCATGTGGGTACAAGTTAACAATCCTGAAATCACTATAATATATTCTGGAATTGAACCATCAAGTCAATGGATTGCAAATGGTGGGAGTCAGGTTTCTCACTGTTGGGGGTTACAGACAAGCAAGAAGAGAGAGCTTGAATAGTCCATGTGGTAATGGGTTGGAGTTGAAAACATCAGTACGAATCATGTTTAGCTTACTATAGGTGCAGATGGATACTGTCTTTTTCTGGATTCTCTAAAGGAGAAAAACTAGTGAAGTATAGATATAGATAGGTGGCTGGTGGTGGTGGTTATGTGCCGTGGAGTCAGTTCTGACTCATAGCTACCCTGTACAGGGTTTCCGAGGCTGAAATCTTTACGGGAACAGAAAGCCTCATCTTTCTCCTGCAGAACAGCTGGTAGTTTTGAACTGCTGATCTTGCGGTTCACAGCCCGATTCATAACCACTACACTACCAGAGCTCCTAGATAGATAAATAGATAGATAGGTAGGTAGGTAGGTAGATAGATAGATAGATAGATAGATAGATAGATAGATAGATAGATAGATAGATAGATAACACCACTCATCTGTCATTTTGTCTTTCATCATACTTATTCAATCTGTATGCTGAGCAAATAATCTGAGAAGTTGGATAATATGAAGAAGAATGTGGCATCAGGATTGGAGGAAGACTCATAACAGCCTGCAATATGCAGATGATACAACCTTGTTTGCTGAAAGCAAAGAGGACTTATATACTAACTGATAAAGATCAAAGGCCACTGCCTTCAGAATGAGTTTCACCTCAATGTAAGGAAAACAAATACTTTCCACTGGGCCAATAAATAGCACCATGAAAAATGGAAAAATGATTGAAATTGTGAAAGACTTCATTTTGCTTGCTGTTGTTGTTGTTGTTAGGTGCCATCGAGTCAGTCAGTATCGACTCATAGCGACCTCATTTTGTTTAGATCCATTCATTATCAACATTCATGAAAGCAGCAGTCAAAAAAAAAATTTTTTTTTAATAAAAAGAACCAATGTATTGAATTAGGCAAATCTGTGGCACAAGACCTCTCTAAAGTGTTCAGGAGCAAAGATGTCAGTTTGAGGAATAAAGTGCACCTGACCCACACCATGGTATTTTTAGTAGCCTCATGTGCATGTGAAAGTTGGACAACGAATAAGGAAGAATGTAGAAGAGTTGATGCATTTTAGTAATGGTGGTGGAGGAGAATATTGAAGAACAAACAAAAATGTGTTGGAAGAAGTACAACCAGAATAGTCCTTAGAAGCCAGGATGGTAAGACTTCATCTCATACTTTGGACATGTTGTCAGAAGGGACCAGTCTCTGGGAAATGGATTCATGATTGGTAAATGAAGGGTCAGTGAAAAAGAGGAAGATCCTCAACAAGATGGATTGCCACAGTGGCAGCAGCAATGAGCTCAATGATTGTGAGGATGGCACAGGCCAGGTAATTCTGTTGTGTGTAAGGTTACTATGAGCCAGAACCAACTCAATGGCACCTAACAACAACAAATATATATATATATTAGTTGGCAAGTTCCAAATTTGTAGGTCAGGCAACAGGCTGGAGGCCTCTGCGGGCTCAAGGATTGCAGACACTAGCATATCCGAAATCTGTAGATCAGGCATCAGAACAAAGAATTTTTCAAATCTCCATCCCAAGAACCAGAGGTAAGGTGACCAAAAGAGTTCAGAGTGGAGAAAAAGCTAACTTTGCCAAAATATCCATTTTTTTGTATAGTGGAGGTAGGTTCCATCCCAAAAAAAAATCACTCTTCAAATGATTAGCTGATCACATCAGGTCATATCATGGAAAGTGATTGAATGTTATGATATTATGGAAAAATAACTAGTCCAGTGTCTGCCAAACTAAGCCTAGCCAAGTTGACACACACAGCATTTATCATCACAGATAAACAGGGATTCATATATGAAGACATATTTCTTGCTCTGTCAACTGAGAGACAGTGAAACCCAAGTAGCAAAGAGCACATCATTTATCAAGATTTTGAATACCTTCTCCAATAAAAACTGAAGAGGTCCAAGAGCCAAACAGAAAATTTCAGTCAATAAAGCATAGGTAAACATCTTTCTGATGAACAGAAAAGGTCAGCTCGAGAAGACAAAAACAAATACTATAATAAAATATGCAAAGATTT
>NW_006408691.1:4434326-4442520 GCF_000296735.1 Chrysochloris asiatica | reverse complement strand
ATGGCACCTGACAACAACAACAACAACAACAACAACTCCAATAAAAGAAACCAGGACCCCTTGGAGCATGGCTGAGTCTAGGATTGGGACAGTAAATATACAAGATAAGCCTGTAACATATTGTAGCACCAGAAAATAAGAAAGAATTTTCTTTAAAAAAAAAAAATCCACAATTATAGGAATATGTCAAAGGGACAAAGGAGTCAACCGAAAGAGCTACTATTAGCCAAAACTGGAACAATCTGAATAACAAAATAAAGTAGTATTGGATTATATATCAAGGTATAAAATAAATATGCATGCATCTTTAATAACACAAATAAGTAAATGAGGGGAAATTCTCTCATGCAGAAGAATTACAAAGTATATATTGTATATACTTATATATACAATATATAACGAAGCGCCCCACTTTTTTAAGCACAGACTATGCATATGAGATTCTTCCAAACAGTATAGTATGGAAAAGGAGAAAAGGGTAACTGTCCTGAATGAGAGTCAGGAACTGGAGGAGGAAATGGATTGGTATCTAGTTACCTCCATTCCTCCTTAGCCATGATACAAGCAGACTTGGATGTTTCCTGTCTACCATAATTGATTGTCTTTATCAAAGAGTCTATAGAAAAATCCTTATCAAAGTGGGGAAGAATGCAGAAAAAAACAATTTAAATTCTCAATGGAATCTAGACTTTCTGGAGCCATTGAGGCTAGATGAACCTCCAAAATTGCTGTCCTAATAAAATCTAAACTTTAAAACTTAAACCAAAACCATCCCCTGAAGTCTTCTTTGAACCAAAAATAATGTATCTTAATGTTGTTTTTGTTGTTAGGTACCATCGAGGCAGTATCGACTCATAGCGACCCTATACACAACAGAAGGAAACACTGCCCGATCCTGGGAAGTGTATCTTAATAAGTGAAGTATGTCAGTCTTGAGCATTATGTTCTTTTAACGAATTCTCTAATATCAAACTGACAACAGCAACTTGCAAGGTTGTATAATAAGCTTGGGGAAAGTGAATTAGAGGCAATGGTTGTGGAACAATTTGAAGAATGAAAAAAAAAAAAAAAAAAGTTTGCCGAACTTGAAGAATGATATCAGTGTTATTGAATTGTACCTGTAGAAAGTGTTGCAATGATGGATTACTGTGTGTATTTTTATCAAAATAAAAATAATAGCAATTTTTTAAAAGAGTTACTTTCCAGTGGAGAAATCTGACAAACAGCCAGGTGTTCAAGATCATCATCAGTGATAAACTACGACATCACTTACCCTTATGAGTATATGAGGTGATGAAAATGACACTTTCCCTTTATGGTCTTCTTCCAAAGAATCCACCAGGATAGTGTAGTCATGAGAAAATCTCATTGGAAGGACAGTCTACAAAATATCTGATCAGTACTCCAAAACTTTGCTGTTGTTTCCTGTTGTTGCATTATTTCCATCTCATTATAACTCTAGATACAACAGAACAAAACACTGCCTGGTCCTGTGCCATCCTTACAGTGGTTGCTCTGTGTGAGATCACTGTTAGAGCTAGTGTTTTAACCCATCTCATTGAGGGTCTTCCTCTCTTTCGCTGACCCTCCACTTTACTAAACAGGATGTCCTTCTCCAGGGACTAGATCCTCCTGATAACATATTCAGAATACATGAAATAAAGTCTTGCCATCCTCATCTTTAACGAGTATTCTGGCTTTACTTCTTCCAAGATAAATTTATTCGTTTATCTAGCAGTTCATAATATATTCAATATGCCTCACCAGCACCAGAATTCAAAGGCATTAATTCTTTTTCTGTCTCTCTTATAAATTATGGCAATTTAAAATACCATGGCTTGGGTCAGGCTCACCTTAATCTTCAAAGTGACATCTTTGCTTTAAAAGCAGCAGATTTGTCCAATGCAATACGCCCTTTGATTTCATGACTGCCGCTTCCATGAACATTGATTGTGGAACCAAGAAAAATGAAATCATTGACAACATCAATCTTTCCTCCATTTATTATGATGTTGATTGTTCCAGTTGTGAGGATTTTTGGCTTCTTTATGTTGAGATGTAATCCATACTGAAGACTATAGTCTTTGACCTTCACCAGTGAGTGCTTCAAATCTTTTTTTCATTTTCAGCAAGCAAAATTGTGTCTGGTAGTGGTGGTTATGTGCCATCAAGTCAGTTACGACTCATAGTGACCCAGTACAGGGTTTCTGAGACTGTAAATCTTTACAGGAACAGAAAGCTTCATCTTTCTTCCATGGAACAGCTGGTAGTTTTGAAATTCTGACCTTAATGTTTGCAGGCCAATTTGTAACCACTATGCTACCAGAGCTCCTCAAAATTAAGACTGAGGTGGTCTCACAGCCAAGAGGTGCCAAATTAATTTGGGATCCAAGATGGAACCCTAGAATCACAAAAGGATATAGGTAAAAACTAAGGAAGTCTGAAATAATGTACAGATGTTAGTTCATAATAATTACGAATATTGGTTTGTTAATTGTAACAAATGTACTGTATGAATGCTAATAATAGGGGAAACTGGGTATGGCTATATGTGAGCTCTGTTATTTTTGCTATTATTTTCACAATGTTGTTGTTGTTAGGTGCCACCAATTTGGTACTAACTCATAGCGGCCTTATCCACAACAGAACGAAACACTGCCTGGTCCCGTGCCAACCTCACAATCGTTGCTACTCTTGAGCCCTTTGCTGCTGCCACTGTGCCAATTAATCTCGTTGGGGATCTTCCTCTTTTTCTCTGATTCTCCTCTTTACCAAGCATGATGTCCTTCTCCAGGCACTGGTCCCTCCTGACAACATGTCCAAAGTATGAGAGACAAAGTTTGGTCATCCTGGCTTCTAAGGAGCACTCTGGCTGCACTTCTTCCAGCACAGATTTGTTTGTTCTGTTGGCGGTCCGTGGTACTTTTGATATTCTCCATCAACACTTTAACTCAAATGCATCAATTCTTCTATGGTCTTCTTTATTCATTGCCCAAATTGTACATGCATATAAGGCTACTGAAAATATCATGGCTTGGGTCAGGTCCACAACTGATAACTTTGTTCTTAAACGCTTTAAAAGGTCTGGTGCAGCAGATTTGCCTAATGCAATACTTCGTTTGAGTTCTTGCCTGCTACTTCCATGAGTATAGATTGTGGATCCAAGCAAAATGAAGTCTTTGACAATTTCAACCTTTTCTCCATTTATATTAATGTCATTTCTTAGTCCAACGCTAAAGATTTTTGTTTTCTTTACATGTTTTCATGTGTAACCCATACTGAAGGTTGTGGTCTTTGATCTTGATTAGAATTTTAAGTCTTCTTCGCTTTCAGCAAGCAAGATTGTATCATCTGCATATCACAAGTTGTTAATGAATCTTTTCCTGTTAGGCAAATATTATTTTTAAATAAAAAATTTATTAATTAAAAAATGTTACAAAAGAATATGGTGCAAACAACAATAAAGAGAGTAAAATGATAAATCAGTGGCTACAAGGGAGATCCCAAGATAATAATCACACAGTCATTCCAGAAAGCAATTGGATTCGATTAGGACAGGACAGTAAAGGCTTCTAGAAATTTGTGTGTGTGTGTTTCATTAAAATTCCAACAGTTTCACTTGTTACTCTCACAGAGAAACTGGAGGAACTTAAGGATATGCTAATGACAGACCAAACAAGAAAAAACAAAAGAAATTAGAAACTCCAAGAGGAAAAAAGTGTTAATAAAAATTAAAAAAAGAAATTGAGATCACAGTACACTACTTGGCTGTGCAGTAAACAACATTTTATAGCTTCGTAGGGCTTTAACTTACTAGATTTATAGGTTTGTGGACAATGTCTTCAAAACTTAATTGTGGTTTCAGTACAGAACTGTTAAAATGGCTTGTACCATCAAACTCTTTCACTAGGTTGCAAATTACTGGAGGTGGGTAAAAGAGAACTTCATCACTTTTGCACTTGACCTGCTGTAGAAGAGGTGTTTAGCAGTTCCGCAGGTGGTATAATGAAATAGTTATGAGTGTGAGCTTTGAAGTCTGACTGTCTTACATCCATTTCCTGATTCTGACATTCATCAACTTTAGGATATTGAACAAGTTATATAGCTCTCTCTGCCTGTATTAACAACAATATCACCTAACAAGCAACTCTGATAGAATAGTGGGTTACGAGTTGGACTGCTCACCACAAGGTCAACAACAGTTCAAATCTGCTAGTTCAAATCTAGATAGGACGAAGATGAGACTTTCTACTCCCATAAAGATTTACAACTTCAAAAGTCCTATACAGGGTCTCTATGAGTCAGTGCCAACTCCACAGCACATAATCTCCACCACCATAATATCACCTAACATGGTGGTAAATAAAGATTAAGATAAGAAAATATCTGTACCGTGGTTAGCACAATACATAGTGTTATGTGCCTGGTGTGACACTCTGGCATAATGTACTGGACTGCAAGGTCAGTTTGAACTGCAAGGACAGGGGTTCAAACTCACCAGCCACTCCTAGGAAACCCTATACAGGGGCACTATGAGTTGGAACTGACTTGATAGCACTTAAGAACAACAACAACAACAACAACATATATACACACATATATAAATGAACTGTTCTCATCAAACAAAATGAAGTATAAGTAAAGACACAAAGATGATTTTATTGCAAAATGTATATAGTCAAAGAAAAGAAAGTTATGCAGTCGTAGACATGCAATTTCTTAACCCAAGTCCAAATTAAGAAAACAAATGAGATGCTGTCGAGCTGATTTCGACTTATGACAACCCCAAGTGTGTCACACAGAACTGTGCTCCACAGAGTTTTAAATGACTGATTTTTTCAGAAGCAGATCACCAAGTATTTCTTCCTAGGCACCTCTGAGTGGATTCAAATCACCAGCCTTTGGGTTAGTAATCAAATTCTGAATCATTAGTGCCATCTAGGGATTCAACCCCACAAATTAAAAACAAAGCAAAACACAATGTATCTGAACTTCAGCCACTTTCAAGGATGTCTGAATGGGGAGAGCCTTCTTTTTGAACAAAGTTTTTCCTTTAAGAAATCCAACCTCCTTAATCCTAATACATGTGTGTCCGACTTGCTTACATGAGCTGCAGAGGAGAGCCACCAAGAATTAGAGTCAAAAGGCATCTCTACAACACTTGGGAAGCTCACCCCACAGTTGAGAAGAAGTTGGACCTCTGTCAGCACATACTCCCAAGGGTCTTCCTTCCGTCCCATCCCTCCACCACCCCTCTAAACCGAGCTCCATCATCTGGTCCAAAAATTCCTCCTGGGCCCCTGTCCCTGCCAAAGGCGGAAGATTCCCGGGGCACAGGCTTCTGATAGGTGAAGACTGAATCATACAATTAAGTGATTATTTGTGCCCAGCAAACTCATGAAGGAACAAAGTTCCATTAATAACCAGCTGGCTGATGGCTGGGGGGGGTCTAGGGGACTGTAGATATCTTGGCAATCCAAACAAGATGCTCTTGTATAATTAGCTCATCCATAATTGAACACTTCTGCTTGCATAAAGTTTGTGCTCATTAGTCAAAATCACATCTTTCATAACTCCACAGGTTGTTTTAAACAAATTGGTTTCTTGCTCAAAGCCTTGTTTTCCTTTTAAAATGTGCCCTTACACAATGTGTCAAGAACAGGGACACTTTTAGTAAGATAAATGGAGCCTGGTCACATTTCTCTCTCTCTCTCTCTTTCTCTCGCTCTCTCTCTTTAATGATTTGGTAACACTCCAAGTCGGGGTGACATTTGGAGGGGTACATTGTGCTCAGATGACATAACAAAGTGCAAGCAACTCACTGTCCCCTCAACAGGTGGAATTTGTGGGGCCCTTGCTAACTCGCTGTTTCTGGGCTCTTCCTGTAAGTTGCTGTCAAGAATGATCCCATCCAAGGAGGTAATGGCAAATTTTGAAATTGCAGCTTATTTCTAGAGATTGGAATAGTTCAGTGAGGGCACCCTAAGGACTCCTGAGCTCATGATTGGCATCTAAAGTCTTGGGCAGACTTGGCAGTCTAGAGCTCTGCGCCCTTCAACTTGTGAGATCTGGCCTCACTCATGGTGGTTAGGGTCAGAGGAAGAAGTTCTGTATGATGTCAGAAAAGATATTTAGAAAGAGGCAGATACTCAAAAAGGCTTGACCTCCCTACACAATCCCCACCCCCAACACACACTAACTAAAAACTTGAACAATTTCATAAAATTTGAAGATTAGCACTGCATCCAGCATATGAAGAAACAGAGCCAGGCAACCATTGATGCAATACATTCTTAAACAGGAGAATCAGACCCTGTTGGAAGTCTGCTGAAACCTACACGTCCCTGTACAGATAAATGGGCTGCACAGTAGATTGGATATTCAATTCACAAGCACACAATCTCAGCAGTGCTAGATGAAGAACCTGACCCAGAACCAGAAACTACCACACACTGGACATGTCCCACCCAATATCATCGTCCACTTTCTCCTCATGCTGGCCCCACCAGACTGTCACACAAGGAACATGTAGGTGCCACCATGCTACAAATCAAAGGCCTCATTCTCTCTGTGCACCCCAGTGTCCAGGAGAATATTTGAACTCTGTCCCATGACACGACACTCATCTACCAGACCCTTCCTACCCCAGGAAGTCTCCTGGATTCATTATGCTGTCTGGGGCCTCAATCCTAAACTGTCCCTAAACTTCTTTCCCTAGAGTCTGGCCAGAGCCTAGGAAGCTGTGAGTGTAGCAGTAAATTAATTGGTTCTTGGAGCCTTGCTGGACTCCCTGGAACTCTATTGTTAGCATACAATGCAGAAAGGGACATCAACATATGGAAACTTCTCTAGCCCTCAGAGAGGTCTGAAAGCAAAGTAATCATGGATGGAGGTGAAGCCAAAGAAAGTTTATCTGCCAAGAAAGTTGATTATTAGAGGCTGCTCCAGTGGGAGGTTAGGGTCAGAGACTGGACTTCTCATTCTAGGTCTGGGCACTCTCAAGTCTTTCAGATGCCATTTCTGTAGTTCTGGAATTGAGGACACATGTATGTGTCCAGAACCCTGGGGTCCTCAAAACATTGTCCTCCACCCTTCACCTATGTGTTGGGCATCAGGGTTATCAACCAGCCAGCAGAGTACCACCTTCATTTCTAGGACCACAGGATCCAGCCATGATAGCTAATCTATTTCCCATCTCCAGGTCACCCACAGCCCCATTTTTTGGGGGAGAAAGATCTTTAGGGAGCCGGGACATAAGTAGACCTCTCACAGGATAAGAGAGGTAGCATCATGGTGGGCATTCCAGTTCTAATAGAAAATGATAATGTGGAATGAGTTGCTGTTTCAACCATCCCAGGTGATTTATAGAGACAGGGCCCATAATCAGAAACAAAACGTCTATTTTCAGCTTCAGATTCTAACGAGTGAATATATTATGATAACTTTATTTTAAAAAATCAATGCACATCAATTCAATTTTCAAGCTAATTGCTCTGAGAACACTGCAGCGTGGAAGGCTTGGCAGCTACATTACGCCTCTGATTTATGCTGAACGGGCAGCAAATAATTCATCCACTGTTTTGTTTGTTTCTGCCAAGAAGTGACGGAAGTTGGGAGTGAGAACCTTCCTTCCCAGGACACCATGCCCTGGCAGCAGGAGAGTAAAATGGTGATGATGATGGTGATGATGGTAGTGATGATGGTAGTGATGGTGATGGAAGCTTCTAGCAGGACTGGAAACACTCAGGGTCCAAGTGGCATCCAAATCTTCACAGCATGGTCTTTATGACAAGAATTAATGAAGGATGAATGAGGAGTAACCCAACTGGACCCTGATATGCATTGAGACACAGCCCTGATTCCTGAGACCCTGAAAGAAAGTTACTTCCCCTCTCCTAATTTATTGCTTCATCTATAAAATGAGTGGTAATACTGCCCAGACAATAAGGATATTTTATGGACTTGTCAAGATAGTGCATCCTCATCATCACCATCATCACTATCATCTTAATCATCATCACCAGCATCCTCATCTCATCATTATCACCATCACTACCATACCATCACCATCACCAACACCACCATCATTACCATCACCACCACTACCATACCATCATCATCAACACCAACACCACCATCGCCACCACCACTATCACCATTACCTTACCATCACCATCACCATCACCATCACCAC
>NW_006408691.1:4413435-4434026 GCF_000296735.1 Chrysochloris asiatica | reverse complement strand
CACCACCACCACCATCATTACCATCACCACCACTACCATACCATCATCATCAACACCACCACCACTACCATCACCACTACCACTATCACCATTACCATGCCATCACCATCATCACCACCACCATCACCATCACCACATTACCACCATTACCTTACCATACCATCACCACCACCACTACCATCACCATCACCACCATCACTATCATCGCTACTACCATCACTATCACCACTGTCATCACTGCCATCACAACCACTATCACCACCCTTACTATACCATCACCATCATCACAACCACAACCACCACCACTACAATCACCACCACCACCACCATTACCATCACCACTACCATCACCACCACCACTATCATTAGCACCACTATCACCACCACTACCATCATTAACACCAGCACATCACCATCATCACCATCACCATAATTTTAATCATCATCATCATTATCATCCCCATCTCATCATCATCGCCACCACCACCACCACCATCATCCCATCATCACTGTTATTAAATTATCATTTTTCTAATTCCCAAGTAATTACTGTTGTCCCTATACCAAGGAGTTATGAAATTCAGATGAAGTAATGTATGTGAAATTACTTTGTAGAGCAGTCTCTAATTTACACATGCAAATTGCTATCATGCCCCAAGAACTGCCAGGTAATAGCCTAAAATATCTCTGATCATTATATGTATGCAATGTGAATAATCACCCTTTGCATTCCTGGAAACAGGAGTTTCTTCTTCTCTGGAGTGCTCTCTGTCCCTCACTAGGTCCAGAAAGAAAGGAGAGAGAGAAAGCCCACCCTACACAATCACAGCATGAATCATGAGCCCCCAATACCTGACCCTTGGGTGTAAAAGGAGCCCCCATGGCCTCTACCTTGGGAGCTATTTATGACATGGGTAAGGGCTGGCTGCTGCTCTGCCAAGCTCTAGATCTGGGGCCCACTCCTCAAGGGCATCACCTGTAGAAGTTAAAGTTCAGCAAGCTGCTTTAGTTGACCTGTCTTCTGACTGGGCAGCAGGCAGTGGTAGAAGATTCTGAGAAACAACTCACACCACCCCTCCCTAATGAGAAGTGGGAGGCTCAGGCTGGGCACCCACATCTGCACTGTTGACAGGTGAGGGCAGACCCTAACACAGGAGTCTGTACAGTGTCATCAGCCCCCGATATGTTACCCCCTCTGTGACACCTCAATAACCCTGGGAGTTGGACATCAATGTCACCGTCTTACATGGCCCCCAATAACTCCAGGAGTTGGACATCAACATCAGCCCCTTTTACAGAAGAGGAAACTGAGGTTAGAAACAATGTGTCTGTCATTTTGTCCAAGGTCAGGGAGCCAGGTCAGCAGCAGGTCAGCCACCAGACTGCACATCGAGGTTCTTTCCCTGTAAAGGCTTCCAAGTGGGGTAGGGCATCTGGAAGATCTACTGCTTTCTGATGGGCACATCCATGGCTCCCACAGTCACTGCTCAACCTCAAGAGCCTCTCCTGGTCTTTCTGGAAAGAAAAGTCCTTTGGTCAAACAGGAAAGCTCTTTGGAGTTACAGCTCTTCAAGAACAGTGTGGGAGAGGCTGCCAGACTTCACACAGGGCACACAGAAATCCAGGACCCTCAGGTCTGTGACCACGCTCCTAATAGGCCCATTTGTATCCCATATCATCTGGCTCTGGCAGCTAGCATTCTCCCTTTCCTCCATCTGCATTCCATCCCCCTCTCTAGTCCCTGTGGGTCTAGGAAGCTGGGGTGCAGGGACCCCTGGAAAGTCTAGGCTTTCGCCCCTGTTGCCTTTGTAAACAGAACTCTCCCAGAACACAGGCATCAAGATGACTGAACTGGTTTTCAGTGGGGAGTAGATTGCCTGTTGTATTTTCTGGAGCAGTCCAGTGAGAAGTGAGCAAAGGTGATTGTTAGCTGTAAATTGCCATCAAGTTAAGTCCAGCTTACAACAACCCCACATATTACAGAATAGAACTGCTCCTTACAGTTTTCAAAGCTGACCTTTCAGAAGCAGATTGCCTAGACTTTCTTCCAAGTTGTCTCTGGGTGAATTCGAACCTCCAATCTTTCAGTCAAGTGCTTAGCCATTTTTACTAGACAGGGGCTCCATAGAGGTGTTTGTTGTGTGAGACTTTCTGGCCCAAATTGCATGCTTCTGGTAGCATAGTGGTTACGAATCGGGTTGCGAACCTTAAGGTCAGTGGTTCGAAACTACCAGCCGTCCGCGGGAGAAAGATGAGGCTTTCTACTCCCGTAAAGATTTACATCCTTGGAAACCCTGTACAGGGTCGCTATGGGTCGGAACCGACTCGACGGCACTTAACAACAACAACAACAACTTGTATGTTAAAAATGATTAAGCTGAAGATCGTGTGGGAACTTGAGAGGCTTTGAAATTTGACAGTGGGTGGAAGTGGGGGATCTACAACAGTCTGGCAGAGATGACAAGGACCTGGTAAGAACAAACATTCTTTTAAATCTGTATCTTTATATTTATTGATTTTTTTTTTTTAATCTTAACTGCTGAAGCAACACAGAAAAAGACTCAGAAGAAAATCAAACTTTCCCATCATCCCACCACAACATTTTGATGTTTACCCTACCAGCCTAGGATTCTCTGCGTAAATGCACACTTTGACAAAAATAAGATTGTGCTGAGCTTGAATGTATTGCAACCTACTTCTACGATTGCCACAGACAGAACATACGAGGCAATGGCCATCATTTACTTAAACAGGGTGGATGTTTCACTCTATTTTCAATTCTGTGATGACAGGTGTATCTGTGGATTTCTCAGAATAGAATGTTCTAGAAGTAGAATTGCTGGGGCCTGGGGTGAGGACATGGGACAGCTTTTGATACCTGCTGTTAAACTGCCATGAGCAAGGTTGGACCAATTTTCGCTCCCACCAGTGGCCCATGGAGTTGCCTGTTCCCAGCCCCTTCATAAGAGCTGAGCATCAGTGTTTAGTGCTAGCTGCCAATTTGGAAAGTGAAAAATGGTATCTCATTTCCTTTTGCATTTGGTTTTGACCACGATTTTGAACATCTTTCATAGCTTTGTTGGCAATTTGTATTTCTAGATGTGAGGATTGTTACTCTGTGTCTCAGGTCTTAGGGACCTCATACATGCTGTTCCCCCTGGGGTTATGTTCCCTGCCCATCACAGGGCTGGCTCCTTTTCACTCCTCCTGTCCCCAACCATTCTAACTAGGAGGACTCACCACACACACACACACACACACACACACATACACTGTGCCCTTGACTCAAAACCCCACTTTGTTTCCAACTTTCCAGCCCCTCCAGCCCCCAGACTAGGATCTCCAGGAAGCCTTCCACCAGTACCTGGTATGTAGTCCATACTTAATAAAGATTGTGGAGGGCAAAGGATCAACTGAATGAATGAATGATTCAAATACATATTTGTCTTTTTTTCTTTCTGAGTTAAAAGAGGTCTTCATATTGGCTATCTGCTTTTTCAAGAAAACAGCTTTTTCATCTGCTTGTTTTCCTGTGTTAATTTTTTTTTCAATCAGTCTCTCTACAGAGGCTGGTGGGAGCCCCTCTGCCCCACCCTCAATGGGCTACCTCCTCACCCCACCCACTCTGTCTCTGTCTCTGTCTCTCTCTCTCTGTCTCTAACTCTATCTCTCCCTTTCTCTCTCTCTCAGCCTCCCTTTTCTCTCCTGTTCCCTCTCTTCTCTAAGTACTCCTTCCCAGTCTGCCCTTCTCCCTCCCTCCTTTTCCCCATGGATCTGGTGATGGTGCCTATCAGAACTGGCCCAGACCTGCCTGAGGCTCAGCAACAAGTGGGGGCTGTAAGGCAGGCATCAGGTATCCTGTGGTCAGCCCTCCCGCCAGGGACACTCACACTCAGGTTACCCTTGGACCCTCCCAACATCCCACTTCATGAGGGACTAACCGTCCAGCCACCATCAAGGCCAGGTCCCTGAGCACCCAATCCCGTGTGTCCACTGTGGAAGGGGTTTTCCATCTAGGCCTGATTAGACGCCAGGTCCTCTGAGAAAAGAGTGTGATTACAGACTTGGCCCGAACTCCATGGACTAACTGGGGGCCCTGCATGCTGCAATTATGAAATGATGGTGCATTCATGAGCAATTAACTTTAGTAATTGACTTTGGAGCGGGAAGATGGAAATTCCTTGATGCAGGCAAACACTCCAAAGGAAGAAGGTCCCATGTTCTCAGCAAAGCCAAAGAGGCCTGGTCTGGATCCCTGAACATCTGACAAGACTCATGGGGAGCCATCTGCATACAGGGCTATCCCTATGTGATTGGACAGAGAAACAGGCTCCATGGCTCTGGCCATCCATTCTGTACCTGACCAGAGGACAATTCCACCAAGACAGACAGGAAGGTGGGCAGCTGGTTTTTGCTGTGATGAAGACATATCCAGAGCACCAGAAGCTGCCAGAAAACTGGATCGAGCGTGTCCACTGGATCGAGCATGTCCCCCTGCTCAGAGTGGTCACCAGCTTGGCACTGTGTCTTCTGTGTTGGCTGCAGGCCTGGCAGAAACTGGGGGCTAGGCAGATGCAGGCCACAGGCACCAGGGGAGGAGGAAAGAAGCTTGGGTGGCTTCCTCCCTTTTTCCTGAAAAAAAGTGTCCTCTCATAGAAGATCAACTTGTCACCCTTTGTTAAAATCCCTGCAAAATGTCGTTTGGGAGTGTGCATGGCAGTGACCTGAAGGAGAGCTTTTGAGACTAAATGGTCCCCCAAAGTGTATGTTGGACTCTTAACCCTAGACCTGTGGATCTGATGCCATTTAGGAATAGTGCTTTGTTATGTTCATGAAGTTAGATTAAGCCAATCCCTTTCAAATATATGAAAATAGCAGATTGGATTTGGAGAGAAATCAGCACCAATGGGGGAAAGATCCCTTAGGAGCCAAAGAGCCCAGGGGCTATAGGAGCTGAGACAAAGATTTCCCACCACTCCCCACCCCCTACCCCGAGCCAATAGAGAGCCCTCCTCTAAGCCTGAGCCCTGAATTCCCACTTCTAACCTCCCACACTGTGAGAACATAGATTACTGTTGGTTAAATCCTCCCACTTGTGGTAATTCTGTTACAACAGAACTAGGGAATTAAGAGACATAGAGTAAAGTCCTGTTCTACCTGAAGCTAAGGTTCAGAGGGGACAGAAGGCTGTCCCTGTGCCCACTTCTGAGAGGACAGACGCTGCCTTGGAAATGCTCAGCATCTCCCCAGCCCTGACTGTCAGCAAACCCACCCCTAATTCCTGCACCAGGCCAACCCTACATCTCTGCCCACAAAGAGCACACCATTGAAGTTTCCGTTCTGTCTTCATTTGCCTTCTCTCCCAGCTTGCTCTTCTTTCTCTAGGTGCCTGCTGTGCAGATGACAAGGAGAAAACTCAGCTGTGACTTCCTAAGTGGAGACCTGCCTGTAGGCATGTAGGAACTCAGATACCTGCTTTCAGAGAATATTTTCCAGCATGTAGCTGTGTTTTCTCAGTTCCTGTTAGACTCCAGAAGGGCCCCATGAGACACCAGCTCATTTGCAGCTAGCAAAATGCAATTTCCTGGTTTGGAGGCACGAGTCCAGCCCAGAACATTCTTCCTGGGCACCTCGAGAAGCTGTGAATGGCTAAGCAGACTGAAAGCCTGGCAACCAGGGGGTGGAGATAGAGGAACAGGACCACCACCTAGGATCTCCCTTCCCCCTAGGAGCATGTCCCCAGAACCTGACCCTGCAGGAAGGGGGCAGCCATGCCCAGAAGTGCACAGATCCACCACCAGCCCCTCTCTCCACCTTCTGGGGAGAGGCATTCCCAGCTGACTGCTGTTCCCTTCTGTATCCCCAGGTGGAACCCAGGGAGGTACACTAATCCTGGCATTAGCTTAATTAATCATAATTAGGAGAGCCAACTGGCTGCAAATATCATGATGTGATTCATTTCAAATCCAGGTTTCATTGACTTTTGTATTCCCCTCAGTCTGAGATTATTCACACTTCTGCATTGCACTCTGTGGGCCACTCAGACCCCAGAATGAGACATGCCCCCTCTACTCTCCTGCCGAAGACACCTCTAGGGATAGCAGCTCCCCACTTTATTCTGCCTCTCCTCCCAATGCCAATCTCAGGTCCCCAGGCCCCCAGCCCAGCAGTTCCCAGCCCCACCCGGAACTCAGGACCCACAGCCAGGCTGTGTGCCCACCATCTGTCCTACCCACCAACTCCAAGCCTCCAAATGGAAAATATTTGGGGCCAAATCAAACTGGGAGGAGGCCATGCAAATCTATCCTGATTCAAATTGACATGAAACATGGTTAATTTCTTGATCTCACCAAGAATGACAAGCCGGGTAAGAGCAGTAGTGACAATACGGGAGGCCCCGCAGGAGAAGGAACATAAAGAAGATCCATGGGTCCATGGAGAATACCCTCAGATTCAGGGAGTCATGCCAGGGGGATGATGGACCAGGTGGAGAGTCAATAGACAATCCCGCCCTGGTGGGGGGTGAGGGAGGCAGAGGAGCAGTGGGGTGGCTACCTCATATGGTACTAAATGCCTCATATGGTACCTGGAAAGGAGCTCTGGTAGCGTAGTGGTTACGAATCGGGCTGCGAACCTTAGGGTCAGCGGTTCGAAACTACCAGCTGCTCTGTGGGAGAAAGATGAGGCTTTCTACTCCCGTAAAGATTTACACCCTTGGAAACCCTGTACAGGGTCGCTATGGGTCGGCAACGACTCGATGGCACTCAACAACAACAACAACAACAACATGGTACCTGGAAGAGGATGGATGGTAGGAGACCCCTACAGGTGACCTCAGTTCACTGCAATTGCTATTGCTGGTAGAGTTGACCATGAGTAGACATGGATGTAACTCAGAAGTTAGCTGGAGTCTTCTCACCTTTTTGTTGTTGTGGTTGTTGGTGGTTGCCTTGGAATTAGTTCAACTCATGGCAGCTCTGTGCACACAGAATGAGGCATTGCCCAGCCCTGCACTGTCTTCAAGATTGTTGGTGTGTTGGGGCCCATTGTTATAGCTCTATGACAATCCATCTCATGGAGGGAGTCCCTCGTTTTCTCTACTTTACCAACCAGGATGTCCTTCCTGATGATATGTGCAAAGGAAGTGAGCCTCAGTCTCACTTCTAATGAGCGTTCTGCAGTGAATGAGGTGTCCAGATCTCTGCAGCAGCCATGTCATGAGGCGAGTCTTTGTATTAACTAAGGAGAGCCCTTCCCTGTCCAGCAGGGGGAGTAAAAATCTGAGGGGTCATTTGGGTGTGGCTTCTCTGTGCTGAGGCAGAGATAGCTCGGATACTCTGGGCTTACCCTGAACTTCTTGGCACCTATCTACTCTCCTTACACCAGGACATGCCACACCTGTACCTCTGTACCTCTGCCCTTCTCTGCCTTCTGGCTGCCAACAGGTCCAGCTGTCATGAGGCCCTGCCTGTGTTGAGGATGTCAGTCAAGAGGAGTATAGCCCTGTGATGTGTATGGGAAGGGCCTAGGTGAGACCCCTGGACTTGGGAAGCAAGGGGCATGGTCTCGTGTTGGAGATAGTCATGCATGGGGCCACAGAGTGGATGCCAAGCTTAGCTAGTCAGGTTCACTTGCCCACAAGCACCACTAAGGACAACCTGAGAGAGGCATTCATTCATTGATTCATGTATGTGTCCTAGTTGTTGTTAAGTATCATTGAGTTGGTTCCAATTCACAGCAATCTTGTATAGGGTTTCCAAGGAATGACTGATGAGTTTGAACCACCAACCTTGCAGTTCAAAAGACCTTGCAATTCAATGTTTATCGTATAGTACCACAGCCATCAAATCATTCCCCACCTTCTGTACACACACACACAAATACACACTCACAATAATGTCATCAACAAAATATTGTCTGGTCCTGCACCATCCCTATGTTTGGTTATCAATTGGATAGTTGTGATCCAAAGAGTTTTTAATGACTGATTTTGGAATTAGATCACCAGACCTTTCTTCTTAGTCTATCTTAGCCTAGAAGTCCCGATGAAACCTGTTGGCATCAAAGCAACCCAAGTGTCCACTGACAGTGGTGACTGGGGGATAGGTACATTGGCTGGAAATCAAACTCAGGTCTCCCACATGTTATTGTTGTTGTTAAGTACCATGGAGTCAGTTTCAAATCATAGTGACCCTGCAAAGTGTTTCCGAGGTTGTAAATCTTTATGGGAGCAGAATGCCTCATCTTTCTCCTGTGGAACCGCTGGTAGTTTCGAACTGCTGACCTTGAGGTTGGCAGCCTGACTTATAACCATTACGCTGCCAGAGCTCCGGTCTCCCACATGGAAGGTGAGAATTCTTCTATTCAACTACCATTGCCCTTTGATAAACCAAGTTACATTTCTTAAGGTATGTCTCTCACACTCTTGATTAAGAACTTCCTTGATGGTCTGGATATGAAGGGTGGGTTTTTCAGACAAAGCAGAGTACCAACCAGTTGTTTGAAGGGTTAGGGGGCTGGGAATGTAAACAGGGCAGAGGGCAGAAGAGAATGGACTGTATGACTGCTCCACACCAATCCTCCTCCCCCTGTGCCCTCCCATTCTGCTCTCTGGGAGAGGGTGAGTTAGCATCTCCATGAAATCAGTTCACCAGCTGCTATTTTCTAACGCTAACTTTTCAGTTATTCCCAAGGCCAAGTTCGAGTTTGATTAAACTCCTTTCTTTTACTTTCTTCTCTGCCCAAGCCCATCTTGCTGAGGCAACATAATAAAGTACGGTAAGTGACTTCCTGTGCTCTCTCGAAAATCATTTTCCCAACAAGAGCTGAGGGCAATTCCAGTTCACCAGGTCCCTGAACCCATTTGCTGGACTTGAGAGCATTTTTGAGATTCGGCTAAAGCATTTCCATCTTTCCCCAGATCTTAGATTCATGGAATTTCAAATGTATGTGTTATAATAATGAACATGAGTATGGCAGCTCTCTATCTCCACAGGGAATGACAAGCCAGCGCCATTTCTGCCCCCAGCACTGAAGACATGAATAAATGTATTAGCCACGTAGAGACCCAGCACAAATGCACTCTGGCTCAGACCTGGAAGACAGCTAGGGTCAGGGGCTCGGGCACCGAGGAAAACGGCAGTCTCCATCAGGATTAATAGCCTGGAGTTTTTAATTTATTCCACATTGAATATAACCTCTCCCCAAGTTGGGAGCTTGGTAGAATAAAGAAGCCATGAGTGGTCCAGGTGAGAGAAGTGGAAGGTTCTGGAACATTGCTCCGGCCTTTACTCTGGTGCCCTGGCTTCCAGACACAACTCCTCCAGGCAACCTCCTCAGCACCCTGTAATAAGTTCTCTAAAGAATAAGTGTGATCTAGTCAAGTCTCTGCTTAAAAAATCATGAGAAGCCCATGGCTCTCAAGGAAAAGACCAAACCCCAAATCTATAGTGAGCCAGGTACCACCCTATTCCAGACCCACCTCTAGCCACTATTTTAGACACCTTGCTCTAGCCCTGCCAGACCCTCCATTCCTAACAAACAATACTTTCTCACACTACCAAGTAGCCTTTGCACCTCCTCCCAAATGTCTCTGCCACAAACAACTTGATCATAGTCAATTTTATCATAAGTACATGGCATTATAAATGTTTACATGCCTTCCTTCTTCTCAATGACACTGGCAGCTCTGTAGGCATCTCTCTGTATCGCAGGTCTTCATCATGCCTCCAGGTGTCCCTGAGTGGTACAAATGGTTAACCCACTTAATTGTTAAGCCAAAGGTTAGAGGTTCAAAGGAGATGGGGAAAAGATTATTATGATTCAATAGTGAGTAATTGTTATGATTAATTGTGATTGTCACAAGTGTAGAGGTAGAAGTTTTGTAACATAAAGGGTGGAGTAGTTAATCTTACATTCCAGAAACAGAGGACCCTAGGACCATCAAGGGAGAAGAGCACAAGTGGACTATGGGACCCTATCCAGAGAAGCTGTGACACCAGAGATGGAGGTAGAAAAGAGGACAAGGAGAGATAGAGGAGCTGAGGACTCTAGACTCAGCTAGACATGGCACAACAGAACGAAACACCACCCAGTCCTGTGCCATCCTCATGATGCTGCTACACTTGAGCCTATCACTGATGTCACTGTGCCAATCCATCTCATTGAGGGTCTGTCTGACTCTTTTTGCTAACCCCCCACTTTACCAAGCATGATGTCCTTCTCCAGGGACTTGTCCCTTTTGATAATATGTCCAAAGTATGAGAGAGACATGAAGTCCAGCCATCTTGGCTTCTAAGGAGCACTCTGGTTATACTTCTTCCAACACAGATCTGTTTTTTTCTTCTGGCCATCCATGGTACTTTTAATATTCTCCTCCAACACCATAACACAAATACATCAATTCTACAGTATTCCTTATTCACTGTCCAATTTTCACATGCATATAAAGCTAATGAAAATGTCTTGTGTTGTATAAGGCACACTTTCATCCTCAAACTGACATCTTTGCTCTTGAACACTTTAAAGAGGTTTTGTGCAGCAAAGTTGCCTAATGCAGCAGATTGTTTGATTTCTTGACTACTGCTTCCATGAGTATTGATGGTGGAGCCAAACAAAATGAAGTCTTTGACAACTTCAATCTTTTCTTCATTTATCATGATGTTATTTATTGGTCCATTGGTGAGGATTTTGGTTTCTTTACACTAAGGTACAACCCATGTGGTCTTTGATCTTCATCAGCAATATTTTAAGTCCTCTTCACTTTCAGCAAGCAAGCTTGTATCATCTGCATATCTCAAGTTGTTAATGAGTCTTCCTCCAATCCACTGAGCTGATACGATAGTTTTTATTCTTCTTGTATGGCACAGTAGAATATGCACTGGACTGCCAACTGTGTGGCTGGAGATTCAAACCCACCAGTCGCTCCTTGGAAACTCTATCAGGGTCACTATAAGTTGGACCTAACTCCAGGGCACATAACAATAATTCTCCTTCATAGCTTTTTTTATTTTTAATGGATCAATGTAGCAGAAAACCTTCAGCCCATCTTTGTTGTTGTTGTCAGGTGCCATCGAGTCGGAACCGACTCATAGCAACCCCATGCATAGCAGAACAAAACAATGTCCGATCCTGGGCCAACCTCACTACCGCTGCCACACTTGACGCCATCAATGATGCCACCTGGCTGATCCATCTCGTTGGGGGTCTTCCTCTTTTTCTCTGACCCTCCATCTTACCCAGCATGACATCCTTCTCCAGTGACTGTTCCCTCCTGACAATATGTCCAAAGTATGAGAGATGGAGTTTAGCCATCCTGGCCTCTAAGGAGCACTCTGGCTGCACTTCTTCCATAACAGATCTATTGACTGGTTCTTTTGGCAGTCCATGGCACTTTCAGTACTCTCCTCCAACACCACAACTCAAAGGCAACAATTCTTCTATGATCTTCCTTATTCACTGTCCAGCTTTTGCATCCATATGAGGCTATTGAAAATACCATGGCTTGGGCCAGGTGCACCTTAGTCCTCAAGCTGACATCTCTGCTCTTCAACACTTTAAAAAGTTCCTGTGCAGCAGATTCCCCCAATGCAATACATCGTCTGATCTCTTGACTGCTGCTTCCACGAGTGTTGATAGTTGATCCAAGAAGAATGAAGTCCTTGACAACTTCAATCTTTTCTCCATTGATAAGAATGTCATTTATTGGTCCAGTGGTGAGGATTTTTGTTTTCCTGACATTGAGATGCAACCCATACCGAAGGCTGTGCTCTTTGATCTTCATCAGTAAATGTTTCAAGTCCTCGTCACTTTCAGCAAGCAAGGTTGTATCGTCTGCATATCGCAGGTTGTTAATGAGTCTTCCTCCAATCCTGACGCCACGTTTTTCTTCATAGAACCCAGCTTCTCGTATTATTTGCACAGCATACAGCCCATCTTTAGAGATCCTCTTATAAGAGAATTTAATGACTACACAAAAAAATCATCATTTATATAGCCAAGTCCCTATTTTCAATATTTCAATCATTTTCTAGATTTCAGTATTATAAATGATTCTACAACCAGTATCTGGAAACATGAAATGTAAGTCAAAGAGCTTGTTATGAATTGAATGTTGACATCTAAAGTCCTGACCACTACACTTTTGAAGAAGACCTTGTTTGGAAATAGAAGCTTTGAGGATGTTTTCAATTAGGTTAACAGGAGGTTATTCTGGAGTTGGGTTAACAGGCAAATACACTGACTGCTTGTAAAGAAGAGAAGAGACAGGGAGACAGAAGGAGGATACCATGTGATACTGCAGCTACAAACCAAAAAACATCTGGAGCCACCAGCATCTGGAAGAGAGGTCTGGAACAGCTCCTTCAGAGCCTCAGAAGGAATCAACATAGTCTGATTTCAGACCCCTAGACACCAGAACTGTGAGACAACAAATTTCTGTCCTGGTGTGGTACTGTAGGATAAGCACTGGACTGCTAACCCCAAGGTCAGCAGTTCAAGCCTACCAGAAGCTCCTTGGAAACTCTAAACGGGGTCACTATGAGTCAAAAACTACTCAACAGTACTTAGCAACAGCAAAATCACCTACTTTGTGATACGTTGTTCTGGCAGCACTGAGAAAACAACCCGGTGTCTATCTCTAAGTGCTCCTTTGGTTAAATTCCTAGAAAGAGAATTTCTATGTCAGGGATGCTTAACATTTTCAAGGACATGATACTAGAGATCGCTGTTGTTGTTAGGTGCCACTGAGTCAGTTCCAACTCATAGAGACTCTATGCACAACAGGATGAAATGCTACCCAGTCCTGCACCATCCCCACAATTGTTGATGCATTTGAGCCAATTGCTGCTGGAACTGTGGCAATCCATCTCATTGGAGGTCTTCCTCTTTTTCTCTGACCCTTCACTTTACTAAGCATGATATCTTTCTCCAAGAACTGTTCCCTCCTGATAACATGTCTGAAGTATGAGAGACAAAGTTTCATCATCCTGGTTTCTAAGGAACATTCTGGCTGTACTTTTACCAACATAAATATATTCTTCTGGCAGTCTATGATAGTTTTAATACTCTTCTCCAGCACCATAATTCAAATGCATCAATTCTTCTAAGATCTTCCTTATTCATTGTCTAACTTTCACATGCATATGAGGCATTTGAAAACACCATGGCTTGGTACATATTTCTAAATTGCCTCCAGAAAGCTCATTCCACAAATGTTTCCCTCTATAGCAGACCAGCACCTAGAGTTCTCCCAGTGTCAAGTTTAATCTCTAGTTATGCCTCCTCCTCATCAGATCAGAGGTTCTCAGTGTTTCCACCTACAGCCCTCCTCCCAGGGTGCTACAAATATAGTAGTGGTTTGAATAATGGCCCCAACAGGTATTCCTAGTCTTAACCCTGTGATCATAACCTTATTTGGACAAAGGGTCTTTGCAGATGTAATCAAGTTATTATCTGGACAAAGGGTCTTTACATATGGAGTCCTGGTGTGGTGCTGTGGGTTAACGTTCTGGACAGTAAAGTCAGTTTGAATCGCAAGGTTGGCAATTCAAGCTAACCAACTGAGCCTCAGAAACCCTATACAGGGTTACTATAGGTCGGAACCGACACGACGGCACCCTGTGATCATGACCTTATTTCAACAAAGGGTCTTTACAGACATAATCAAGGCCCTAAATGCCTTGACAGGTGTCCTTATAAGAGACAAAGAGAAGAAGACATAGAAACAAAGAGCAGGTGGCATGAAGATGGAGGCAGAGACTGAAGTCATGCTGTCACAAGCCAAAGAATGTCTGTGCCACCAGAGGCTAGAAGAAGCAGGGAAGCAGCTTCCCCAGGAGCCTGCAGAAAGATCATGGCCCTAATGACACCTTGATTTCAGATTTGTGGCCTCCAAAACTTCAAGATTATGCATTGTTATTGTTTTAGGCCACCCTGTTTGTCGTATTTTATTATGGTAGCACAAGAAGCGAATACACAGATCAAGTCCTGGGCCTGTGAGCACAGCAGGGAGTGCTATTGAGCTGAGTTCATCTTACTTCTCCCCTCTCCCCTGGAGAATTTCAGCATGTGCCATGATTGGAACTAAGTACAAAAAACACATCATCTAGGAGCTAAGGTTAATTTTTAAACGATATCTTGTTTTAGAGAGCTTACTCTTTTTTTTTTTTTTTTTTTTCTTCCAGTTCCTTGAGGGAAAACAAAAAACGAGATTTTCCCCACCCCAGGCAGAAAAATTTATACCAATGTGAAATGTGAATGGCAGAGGCTTAATTTGTCCCGGCCCCATGCCATTCCATCATTCCAGACCATTAAAATTTTTAATCAAAGTTTTCGGTTATTAAACCGCCTAAGGTTGGCAAAGGTTTGCTGTTATCTTACGTTAAAATCCATCATGATCCAAATAAAAATGAAATTAATTTCAGATGCCAAAAAAAAACTCAAGTCGATAGAGTATTAATATTTCATGCTGACTGGAACTGGCATGTGGGGCAAGGGTCAGGAGGGGACCTCCCTCCACCATCCCAGGGCCCCAGGGTCTCAGGACTTCAAGACAACAGTGATCCAAAGGAACAGGAGACTGAAGGCCTGAAAGGCCAGGAGCTAAAGAGACCCAGGGCTAGTATCCGGGCTGCTGCTTCTCTTCCTGTTGGAGAAAGTTTCCAACTCATGTTCACAGTCAAATGTCCTCATGTGCCCTATCCAAAGTGACTTTCTTTCTCTTCTACTTCCCCAACAAGCCCGGGGGGGGGAGGGGGGAGCTTCCCATTTCCTCCCATTTCCACCTCGGTCTCACAACATTCTAAATGCTGAATTCTCCTCTACCTCCTTCCCACCGGCTCCCCGGGGATCCATCCTCAGCATTCCTGGCTCCCATTGCCTTAATGATGGTCCCAAGCCAGCCTTAAAAGGAGACACTCTA
This sequence comes from Chrysochloris asiatica, assembly GCF_000296735.1. Classification (NCBI taxonomy): domain Eukaryota; kingdom Metazoa; phylum Chordata; class Mammalia; order Afrosoricida; family Chrysochloridae; genus Chrysochloris; species Chrysochloris asiatica. Next base: position 4,419,106 of record NW_006408691.1, on the reverse strand, counting down.
GCAGATGGAAGCACAGGCTGGAGAGAAACTGTCCTGAAACCTAAAAGCATGAAGTTTCACTTTGTTTTAGTGGTCAAAACTTATGGTGTCTTCCCAGCCCAAAGTGAGGACTCACCTCATTAAACCCATGCCATTGAGTCAATTCCAACTTATAGAGACCCTATAAGGAGCTCTGGTGTAGAATAAGCACTGGACTGTTACCTGCAAGGCCAGCAGTTCAAACCCACTAGTCACTCTCGGAAGCCCTGTACAATGTCACTAAGAGTAAGAATTGAAGACCCTCAAAAAAAGGGCAGAATAGAACTAGCCATAGGGATTCCAAGGTTTTAATCTTACTGACAGCTGATCGCTATATCTTCATTCTAGCAGAGTGACCGGTGAGTTCAAACCTTTCAGTTAGCAGCTGAGCATTTAACTTCATAGTCACCACATTAAGCAAACTCACTGTTATCAAGTCCACTCCAACTCATAATGACCCTATTAGGGTGTCTGGGACTGTAAATCTTTATAGGAGCAAACAGCCTCAACCTTCTCCCAAGGAGCCGCTAATGGGTTTGAACCACCCATCTTACAGTTCACAGTCTAGTGCTTATTCTACAGAGCCATCAGCGCTCTTTATTATATACCAACAAATTCTAGAAATCAGAACTGAAAAGAATCCTCTAGATCAGGGCTTCTTAACCTCAGGACTATTGGCATTCTGGGCCAGATAACTCTTCACTGTCCTGTGCACTGTAAGATGTTGAACAGCATCCAGGTCTCTACCGACAAATGCCAGTAGTGCTCCATCCTCCCCACCCAGTAATGACAACTGAAACTATCTCTAGACATTGCCGAATGTCTCCCCAGAGTCTGGGTGAGAGGATGAAATTGTCCCTGATAATTACTGTTGTAGATATTCTAGAAGTGGGTGGAACTATAAATGAACCAGGACATAGGATGTATATGAAGAAATGCTAGGCCAGACCAACAGGCCTACCCTGCCGAGCTCCATGGCAGCTGGGTGTCCAGTGCATGGAGAGATCCCTGTGGTTCCTGGATGCTGGTCCAGTCCAACATTCCTCATTAATTTGTTTGTCTTTGGTTTAAGAAAGGAAGTAGCAACAAATAGGAAGATAAAAATACATTCATAGTGCTCATGGGTTACTAGTGAATTTCTCCTGATTATAAAGCCCATCTTGGAGCAGCTCCTGCCTCTGAAGGGAAGCAGCAGCATCTCTAGCAGTCGCATCATGGTGACTGGACTGGAACCAACCAAGTGTGAGAAGAGTAGAAGATGAAAGAGATACTGTAGCAATGAGGTGGAACTGAGACAGAAGCCAGGCTGCTCCCTGGACTCATGGGGGAAGACACTAGAAGAGAGAGTTCACAGACCACCTGCTTATGGTCCTGATGCACCTCCTCTGAAGTCTGAGCCTCATGTGAGTGGCACAACCTAGGAATCAGCACAAGATGCCCTTTCTCCTGGGCCAGCCCTCTGCTGGACTCCAGCACTGATCTGATCCACAGATTAAGTCAATCGTACCTGAGGGTACCTTTGCCCACCACAGTTAGTGGGAACTTCAATAGACCACTGGTTCCCTGGCTTAAGTTTTATTCATGGTTTCTCTTTGATCCAGATCTCTGATTCTGATATGTGATAAAAGAAAAATCAGTGGAGGCTCCATTTGAGGAGTGGAGAATGAGGAGCTACGTGGCCCGACTCTGTAGCAAAACAAACAAAACTGGTGAAATTTTTTTCTTTTTTCATTCTCTGGAAATTGTCTCAAGAGCATATTGCAAATGAAGAAACACTTATTTATGAAAACATACAAAGTCTCCATGAGAACAGAGAAAGGCAATGTCATTTGAGCACGACCCACTCACTCCTTCTCCTTCCCCACTAGCTCAACTCTGGATGGATGGGTGTGGTCAAGAAGATAGGGTTACCTCTACCCTAAGCCTCCAATCAAAGGATGCTCTACTTCACTGGGAGCAGCAGGCATTTCTTATCCCTTCCAACTCTAAGTTTAAAAGGATTAATTCTTGAAAGAAGTCAGGGACTTCCTTCCTCCACCCAGCCCCCCCACTCATAAAACAGAGGTTCTACCCCAGGAGCAGCAGACCAAGAATATTGGGTCCTCCTCAACCTCACCCCAGCTCACTTATAGAGAAGGATTATACATTACACAAGACAAACTAAGAATACCAGAGGCAACCTCTCTGCCCAGTACCCATAATAGATGCTCAGAGATTTTTCTCAAGGGGAGAGATAATCCACAGAGAAATTGAGCTCTGAAGCTCTCTCCATAGGAGTTGATTGAGTTTGAAATAGGGTATGGAAAAGTTTAGGCTACAGGAATTCTTTACAAAAGTGAATATTGTGATGGCAATCCAATAAGAGCAGGCTGGTTGTTGTTGTTAGTGCTATCAAGTCAATCTAAGCAATTAAGAGGAAGCTGACTGTTATTGTTAAGTGCTGTTGAGTTGGTTCCAACTCATAGCAACTCTGTATAGGGTTTTCAAGGAATGACTGGTGGGTTTGAACTGCCAACCTTGTGGTTAGTAGTCCAGTGCTTATACTACAGTGCCACTCCAGGCTTGTAGATCCTTTTATTTAAGAGCAACAAGCTAAACCATAACCAACTAATTGATCTGAGAGAGATGGGGGAAAAGATAGCTAAGAAGATCCCTCTGTGATCTTGAAAAGAAATCTCCAAGATTACCTCAAAAACTATTCTTGCCTGAATTTAATTGGATCAGACTGTGGATCAATTTATGCCCCTGCACATTGTTGGAAATGATAAGGCAGTCTGTTGGCAATAGCTTAGTGTCATACCAAATGAGGCACACAATGTAATAGGGAGTTCAGCGGAAGATAAAAAATCAGCCACAGTAAAACTACTGTTATTCTATGGTAATTGTGAATATCCAAATCTCTGTCCTCTGAGAATTAACTCCAAAGCTTTACCCTGCAGGGTAAATTGACTTGATTAACATAGTCTAGCAAAGTCACTGAATAAACAAGTAATCAAACAACAAAAACAAGCTTTAGAAAAAGGGTTGGGGAGAATCAGTATCCCAAGCTGATACAAAATACTACTTAATATGTTCAGTTTTCAACAACAAAAAATTATGAGATCTACAAAAAATAAAATAGGAAAACAGGCACTAGAAATTGCCTGTGAGAGGAATCAGAGGTTAAATGTAGCAGACAAATACTTCAACATAGCCATTATAAATGTGTTCAAATAGCTAAAGAAACCCCTATTTAAACAAATAGAGCAAGGTGTGGTGACAGTGTCCTGTCATATAGCAGTAAAGAGATGTTGTGTTGTTGTGAAGTGCTGTCGAGTCAGTTCCAACTCACAGTGACCCTGTATAGGGTTTCCAAGGAGCAGCTGGTGGGTTTGAACAGCCAACCTTGTGTTTCACACAGTCCAGTGTTGATCCTATATCACCACACCAGAAGTCATAGAGATTATAAAAAAGAACTAAATGGAAATTTTAGAAGTTAATAGTACCATTTTTCACTGCAGTGACAAGTGCATTAGAAGGACTCAATAGCACATCTGAGCAGGTCAAAGAAAGAAACTTTTAACTTGAAGATAGATCAACAGAGAGATTATGCAATCTGAAGACCAGAGAGAAACTTGAAAGTAGAAAAATGAACAGAATCTCAGGTAAATTTGGGACACTCCTTAGCCCACCAATATATGCATAATGGGAGTATGAGAATGAAAACAGAAAGGAGCAGGGAAAAAAAAATGTTCAAAGAAGTAATGCTTATAAACTTCCCAAATATGCTGAAAAATCTTAATATACACATCCAAGAAGCTCAATGAACTCCAAGTAGGATAATTTCAAAGATCCATGCCCAGACACATAATAAAGACAAAGAGAAAATTCAGGTAACAACAAAAATGACTGTCAAATACAAGAAAATCTCAATAAGATTGACAGTTGACTCCTCCACAGAAACAATGGTGGCCAGATGGTGATGGAAAACAGATTCAAAATACTCAAAGGGAATTGTCAAACAAGAATCTTACATCCACAGTGGCTGTGCCCCTTGGTGGGACAGGAGTAGAGACAGTGCTCAGTCTCTTCTCCCCCAGGAGGTTGGCCCTGCCTGCCAGCCCACCACCTGCCCTTCTCTCCTCCTCTGCAGCCCCACTCAAGGCCCCATCTCTGTCTCTCAGGGGTGGTGAGTAAGGTGCCTAAACCAGCCCCCACATGTGTTTGGGATCTGGGGCTAGAAGCCATGACAGGAGGCAGGGCACCAGCAGGTCACCCCAACACAATCAGGTTGGTTCCATTTGTCTGTTTGTTGCTGGGTTTTGTTTTTGTTTTTTATAACAATCATTAGTGAGATTTTTTTCCCCTTCAGCTACCAGTGTTGGCCTTGAAGCTGAAGGCTGCCACCCTCAGTGTTTGAACAATATAAATCCAGTGTTTGGTTAGTTGGTTGGTTTCACACCCTTCCCCCTTTCTCTTGCTCACCTTTGAAATTTTTCTTTGATAATAGAAACATACTTAAAAAAAAACAAAAAACTGCAATCTGTGGATGAAATAGAAGATGGAAAGCTCCGCCCAGAACATGGAGCACAAAGAACTTCATGGGACTATGAATTCACCCATAATTTCCATTTGCCATCAAGCTTTTAACGAAAAATTGTTGTCTAACCAGGACTATAACAAAAGTGTAAATATGATTTCAGAGTTGAAAGTTGATGGTGCAAATATGTATATAACGTACTATAATTTTACAATGATTGCCACATGACTCCACCCCCTTTTTTGTACTCCACATCTGTCTTCCAGAGCATTGCCACTTGTCTCCTGTGGTCTCTTAATCCAGTAATTGTATTACTGCCATTAAAGGATGCAGTTATTTAAAAAAAAAAACTTACATCCAACAAAACTATCTTTGAAAAATGAAAGCAAAGTAATGGCATTTCCAGATAAACGAAAATTGAGAGAATTTGCTGCTAGCAGACCTAACTATTAAAAAGTTTTTTAGGCTGAAAGCAAGTTACTCCAGATACAAATTCAAATCAACATGAAAATAAATAAGCAAATAAATAACACCAGTAAAGGAAATTATGGCAATTATAAAAAAGACAGGAAATAAACTTATACACAGTGAAGTAGAAAACCTGAACAGACCCATAACAAAAGAAGAAATTGATCAGGTCATCAAAAAACTCCCAACCAAAAGAAGTGCAGGCCCAGATGGCTTCAATGGTGAATTCTACCAAACATTCAGGGAAGAGCTGTCACCAATTCTACTCAAATTATCCCAGAATATAGAGAGGATGGAAAAAGTCCTAATACATTTTATGAAGCAAGCATAACTCTCATAACAAAACCAGGGAAGGATGGCACTAAGAAAGAAAATTATAGACCAATAGCCCTCATGAACATAGATGCAAAAATTCTCAACAAAATCCTAGCCAACATAATCCAGCAACACATCAGAAAGATAATACATCATGATCAAGTGGAATTCATATCAGGGATGCAAGGATGGTTCAACATTAGAAAAATGATCAACTTAATCCACCATATAAATAAGAAAAAGGAAAAGAACCACATGATCATATCGACTGATGCAGAAAAGGCGTTTGACAAAATCCAACATCCATTCCTGATAAAAACACTCAACAAAGTAGGAATTGAAGGGAAATTC
>NW_006408691.1:4396790-4397986 GCF_000296735.1 Chrysochloris asiatica | reverse complement strand
GACTAAAAATAAGAAGAAACAGCTACAAACATCCATTAGCAATCAGAATATGCAATGTACAAAGTATGAATCTAGGAAAATTAAAAGCCATCAAAAGTTAAATGGAATGCATAAAGATTATATCCTAGGCTTGAGTGAGCTGAAATGGACAGGTATTGGCCATTTTTAATCCAACAATCATCTAATTTACTATGCTGGGAATGACAAATGGTGTAACATTCATCATCAAAAAAGAACATTTCAAGCTCTATCTTGAAATACAGTGCTGTCTGTGGTAAGATAATATGTGTAAACACTTACAAGAAAGACGAGTTAATACAACTATTACTCAAGTTTATGCACCAACTACCAAAGTCAATGATGAAGATATTGAAGAAGTCTACCAATTTCTTCAATCTGAAATTGATCAAACATGCAATCAAGATGTACTGATTGAGAGTCAAAAGTTGGAAACAAAGAAGAGGAAAATATGAAGGTTGGAAAATAGGACCTTGGTGATAGAAATGATGCTGGAGAACACAGAATAGAATTTTGCAAGCCAAATGACTTATGATAGAACACATGATAGAATTTTGCAAGACCAATGTAAATCTAACAACACAAACAATAACTATACATGTAGATGTCACCAGATGAAATGCACAAGAGTCAAACTGACTACATCTGTGAGAAGAGATGATGGAGTTCAATATCATCAGCCAAAACACGGACAGGGGCTGACTGACTAATGTTGGAAAACATCATCAATTGCTCATATACAAGTTCAGACTGAAACTAAAGAAAATAAAAACAAGTCCACAAGAGCCAAAATACAACCTTGAGTATATCTGTGGCAACGTGAATTATTTGATGTCTTTTCTAGCCATAGTCTGTAACTCCCACCAAGCAATGTTTTTACCCTGCTGGGAATGGGTAAGAGAAGGTGAGAGAAGATGTTGATATGATTCAGTTGTGAGTGGTTAGCAGAGTTCATTATGATTGTAAAACCTTAGAACTCTAATATGTATAAAATGAGCCATCTCAGAAGCAGGAATTGGGTATCACATTACCATCATAGAAATAGAGACAGGAGTGGAGTGCGTCTTTTGGACCCAGAGATCTCTTTACATTGAACTTCCTCAACCAAGGGACAAAAAGTTGTGACACCAGAAGAGTGGCAGAGGTGTGGTCAAGGAGCAGCAGCAGAAACAAGAACC
>NW_006408691.1:4391033-4395630 GCF_000296735.1 Chrysochloris asiatica | reverse complement strand
ACAACAACAACAAGTACAACTTCAGCCTATACTTGATTGTTGTTGTTGCTAAATGCCGTCGATTTGGTATGCTAAAAGGAGAGTTAGGGATTGTCTGAGGTAACAGGTTTATTGTAAGCCAGTAGCCTGTGTATAGAGTTCGAGGCTTAGGTAGAAACCTGAGCTTCACCAAGAACTGCTGAGAGAATAGGAAATTTATACTGAAGACCTGCAGAAGGATAAACAACTAGTGTTTTTAATTTTGAGCAAGTAGTTTGCCAATGGTTGCATTTAGGCAGGGAAAGCCCAAGCCTATCAGAGAAAATCCCGGCTCTAGAACTGGAAGTTAAAGGGAACCAGTGAGTAGACAGCCAGATATGTTCGCTGGTGAGACAACTTAGTCTGCTTGATGAATGGAAGTAGGAAAGAATGCAACAATGAAGAGACCAACTGAGATAGAAGAAGAAGGGCTTGCTGGTTAGAAATTTAGGGAGTGGACATCTGAGCCTATGGACACTGACCTAGCCTGTGTGGGCTAGAGCTGAGATGGAGATAGAGAGAAGGGGCCAAATGAAGTGCAGGCAATTGTTTATGGACTCCCAAGTTTACAGCTGGTATCCATTTGACCTAGCTAGGATGACTAGGGCTGAATTGACCAGAACCCAACTAAATAAAGAAAGATGTTTGATTCTGTGAGCTGATGTAAATTACTGCAATTTTGATGACTGAAATTTGCTTATGGATTCAGATGTTCAAAGTTCCAATCAGAATGAAGATTCCTCACCTCAAAGAAGATGTTTTCCTTCTTCAAGTACTGGCTTGATAAAAAGAGGCAATTTAAGAATTGGATAGCTAACATTGGAGGCAATAAAGACATGAAGTGGTTGGTTTATAAGCTTGATGGTTGTGCACAGTTAAAACTTGTATAAAAGAGACAATGACTAAAAGAACAAAGGGGTGGCCTGCAGTGCAATGAGTTACTGGATGTCTCTTCTAGCCATAGTCTAACTCCCACCAAAAATTTTTGCCCTCCTGGGTCTGGGTAACAGAAGGTGAAAGAAGATGTTGCTAGGATTCAGTTGTGAATGGTTAGCAGAGTTAGTTGTCATTGTAAAACCTTAAGAACTCTAAGATATATAAAAGAGCCATCAGGGAAGCAGTAGGGGGATCTCACTGCCATCAAAGAAGAAGAGCCAGTAGTACAGTGCATCCTTTGGACCAGAGATCCCATCACATTGAATCTCCTTGACCCAGGGACAGAAAGCTGTGACAACAGAGGAGTGGCAGAGGAACAGTAGCAGCAAAACCAAGAGTCAGAGCATTAAGACAGAGTGGTGGGTTTTCCAGACCACAAAGCGAGTAAAACTGAATGACTTTGGGCAGAAGGGTTTCTTGCAGCGTGGGGTGCCTCCAGGCACTTAATTTGGGGGTCTAGGTTTGCTGATCTTTGGAGCTAGAGCCGAGTGCCTTCAGGATGAGGCTTATGGTGAAGGGGCATGTCCTGTGAGCATTCATCAGCAGTGCTAAAAGAACTTTGTAACATTGGCCAGGCAGATAGAGACCTTACTGTGAGCATGGCTGAGGAGAGGCTGTACTTATGGGAAGAACTGTGCCCTGAGTGTTTTCTGATCTTGTATTGTAACCTGTTAACTTCCCTAATGGTGTTCTGGTGTGACACTGTAGGATAAGCACTGGACTGCTAACCACAAGGCTGGTAGTTCAAACCCACCAGCTACTCTTTGGAAACCCTCTGCAGGGTTGTTATGAGTTGGAACCGACTCAATAGCTCTTAGAAACACCAAATTCCCTAATATACCCCATAACTAGGTGTATCGTGTCAGAGTTCTGTGTAGAGCCATTGCAATGAATTATCAAACCTACATGAGAAACCATTGCAATGAATTATCAAACTTAGATGAGAAGTAGAAAGTGCTTGACTTGGTGTTCACTTTTTCTGGCAATATCCCATCTGAATTTAGAGACCATCTCAAGAATAGATTTGGCACATTGAACACTAATAACTGAAGAATAGAGGAGTTGTCATTGTTGTCATTGCTGTTAAGTGCCATCAAGTCAGTTCCGACCCATAGCAACCCTGTATAGGGTTTCCAAGGAGAGACTGGTGAGTTTGAACCACCGACCTTGTGGCTCAAACAGACTTTGCAGTCCAGCACATTAACCCACGGCACAACACCAGGAGTTGTAGGATGGCATAAAGAACAGCATACAGAAAGACAGCAAAAGGTCATTAAAAAGATAGGAAAGAAAGAAGGAAAAAACCAAAGTGAATGTCCGAAGAGACTCTGAAACTTGAACATAGAGTAGCTAAAGTGAATGAAAGAAATGATCAAACAAACGAGCAAAACAGAAGATCTCAAAGGGCAGCTCAAGAAGACAAAGTAAAGTATTATGAAATATGCAAAGACATGGAGTTAGAATATGCTTAGCATTTCTCAAGCTGAAAGAAGTGGAGTGGGGGTGGATTTCAAGCCTCAACTTTACAACATTGAAAGATTCTATGGACAAAATAGTGAACGATGCAAGAAGCATCAAAAAAAGATGGAAGGACTACACTGTCACTGTAAAAAAGGAATTGGTCAACATACAATTATTTCAGGGTATGATCAAAAACCAATGGTATTGAAGGAAGAAGTCCAAGCTGCACTGAAGGCATTAGCGAAAAACAAGGCTCCAGATATTGAAAGAGTACCAATCGAAATGTTTCAATAAACTGATGTAGTACTGTAAGCATTCCCTAGTCTATGCCAAGAAATTTGGAAGACAATTATCTAGCCAACCAACTGAAAGAGATTCACATCTGTACTCATTCCAAAGAAAAGTTACCCAATAGAATGTGGAAATTATCCAACTATCACTAATGTCACATGCAAGTAAAATTTTCTTTAAAATAATTCAAAACTGGTTGCAAAAGCAAATCAACAGGGAGCTGCCAGAAATTCAAGCTGGATTCAAAATAAGACATGAAGCAAAAAGTATCATTGCTGGACGGATCTTGACTGAAAGTAGAGAATGCCATAAATATGCCGCCTTGTTTTTTATTGAAAAAGGCATTGACAAACTATGAATACCATTAAGAATGGAAATGGGAATTCCAGAACACTTAATTGTACTCAGACAAAACCTGCACAGAGACCAGAAGACAGCTGTTAGAACAGAACAGAGGGATACCATGCAGTTTAAAATCAGAAAAGGTTAGTCTCGGGGTTGAATCCTTTCACCACACTTATTCAATCTGCTTGCTAAGTAAATATTCTGAGAAGCTGGACTATATAAAGAAGAATGAGGCATCCGGATTGGAGGAAAGTTCATTAACAACCAGTGATATTCAGATGACACAATCTCACTTGCTAAAAACAAAAAGGACTTGTACTTACTGATGATGATCAAAGAATACAGTCTTCAATATGGATTTCACTTCAATATAAAGAAAATAAAAACCCTCACAAATGGGTAAATCTACAACATACTGATAAACAGAAAAAAAGATGAAAGTTGTCAAGGATTTCATTTTACTTGTATCCACAATCAACACTGATTGAAGCAACAGTCAAGAAATCAAACAACTTACTGCACTGGGAGGACTAAGGTATGCATCATGCAAGCCATAATATTTTCAATTGCCTCATATGCATGTGAAAACTGGACAATGAATAAGAAAGGCTGGAGAAGAATTGATGCATTTTAATTACCATTTTGGCAAAGAATATTCAAAGTAACTTGGACTGCCAGAAGAACTAACAAATCTGTCTTGAAAATGCAGTCAGAATGTTCCATAGAATCAAGGATGGAGAGACTTTTTCTCATGTACTTTGAACTCATCAGTCCCTGGAAAAGGATCTCATACTTGGTAAAGTAAAGAGCAGATGAAAAAGAGGAAGACCTCCAGGGAAATCGATTGACATAGTGACAGCAACAATGTACTAGAACATAACACCAATTGTGAGAATGGAGCAGGATGGGCACTGTTTTGTTCTGTTGTACACAAGGTCATTATGATTTAGAGTCAATTCAATGGCACCTACCAACAGCATGTTAAAGCTGAGCAATTTAAAAGGAAGACAGAATTGATGCATTCAAATTGCAGCAGTGGTGGTAGTGCATGGTGGTAGATGTTCCATGGACTTCCAGAAGAACAAACAAATCAATCTTAGGAGAAATACAGTCAGAATTCTCAGAAGTAAGTGGGTGAGACTTCAGCTCTCTTTGTTTAAACACATCAGGAAAGACCAATCATTAGAACAGGACGTTATATTTGGTAAAGTAGAGGGTCAGGAAATACTCTCAATGAGATGTGCTGACACAATGGCCCCAACAGTGGACTCCAATCATGAAGATGGCACAGTAGCAGACAATGTTTTGTTCTGCTATATGCATGAGGTCACCATGAATTGTAGCCTACTCATTAGCAACTAACAACAATAAGAGAGTAAACCAAACAAACAAACAAACAAAAAACCAAAGGCAATGTCATCAAGTCAATCCCAACTCATAGCGACTCTATGGACAGAGTAGCTAGCTAGCTAGCTAGCTAAGTGCCATCAAGTCGGTGCCGACCCATAGCGACCCTGTACAGGGTTTCCGAGGCTGTAAATCTTTA
>NW_006408691.1:4383135-4390933 GCF_000296735.1 Chrysochloris asiatica | reverse complement strand
GTAGAACTACCTTATAGGCTTTTGTTTTTGTCTTGGTTTTTGCCTTATAGGGTTTTTGAAACTAAATTTTTATAGGAAAAAAACCAGCTTCCTACAAAGTTGGTGGTGGGTTTGAACCACCAGTCTTGCAGTTAGCAATCCAATGCTTAACCCACTACAAGTAACAAGCACTAAGAAAATAACTGGGAAAGTATAATGAAGAGTTACTAAAGAAAATAGAATGTTATACTAGAACATTTACAAATGTTTCCATGAAGTGAAAATATTCACCATGATGCTTGCATTCAAGACAAAAATGGAGGCAGTCCAAAAATGGGCCATGCCTCATGTGAACTAGCACACAGAGCTATTGTCACACAGGCCTGTGTTCTCAACCTTCACCCCGTATCTGAGGACCAGCACTCTTGCCTCTGTACCACATCAACCCTCAATGCCTGTCCCTGAATATTCACCCTTAGGACAGATGATCTAGTAAAGACAGCCTTTAAAGATGGGGCGCAAGTCCCACATGTGGTAAGCTCTTTCCTCTCCAAGCTATAAGCAAGAACTTCTGCTCAGCAGGATCTCCTGGATTCTCCTCACACTTCTTTTATCTTTACCTGACTATTTTCATCTTTTTTAAAAAAAAATTGTGGTAAATATATATGTAACAAAACATTTTCCGTATTTTCCATTACTTTTAACAGAAACTAAGTGTCTTCTGAGCAATGAATCTTCCGTACATTCTTGGCCTCAGTGAAGTGTGTTTCCATCTCGAGCAAAACAACAACATAGACATTCGACATTATTTGTTCCCTTGAAGAGATTGAACTCTTTAAATACATTTCCACAAGTGAAGACAGGGGAAAAAAAGAAAACAGGGGAGAAAAAACCAGTATTCCTCTAGGAGCAACTTCCCACCCTGTGACATCTGAGAACAGTCGCAGGTTGTCAGTCTGCATCTCAGACACGCAGCTTCTGTTTCTACAGAAGATCAGAGCCTGAATGGGTCTCATGAGAGGTTCCAATAGACTCAAGTGTAGAGGCAGATGAACACAAATACAAAAGCCCCACACGGCCCCTCCTGTGTACCCACCATGCTCCATTACTGTTTGAAGTCTCTACCCATTCTGAACCACCCTGGGGCTGCATTTCTTCTCATGACTCTACCTCCCTCTGAGACAGGGCAAAGTTCTGCTGCCCTGAATTTTAGCTGCCTCCCTGTGTCTGCATGCTCCATGTGTGCCAGGCCACAGGAGAAAAACACATAGTGAAAACGAGCCCTGTCCATGTCTGAAGTGGTCATCACCAGCCTTTTGAGGCCAACCCTGGGCAGAGTGTGATCTGCTTGCCTTGGAGGGCCCTGCTTACAAGCCCCAGATGGGCACTTGCAACCTCCACTTCCTAACTCCTTCAACCCACCCAGCCTAAAACATTGGCCAACAGGACTACTGCCCTCCAGGAAGTTGTTGGTGGTGTCATTTACAAGATGGGAAAGAACTGGGGAAGAACAGATTTAAGGGATTGAAGTTAGGTTGAGTATGATTGAGAGATAGCACAGGATGAGGGAACATTTTTTTTCTGCTGTATGTAAGGTCTACATGAGTTGAAGTTTCTACAGCAACTAACAACACCAATGACGCATTCTGGGGGAGAGGGCAGGACAGTACCTCCATCCAGGGGATTAGTTCTCCAAGAAGCCATCTGGGACAAGCTATCGACTTTAGAGTTGTCAGCATATGGGTGCATTCAAAGCCATGGAAATAGAAAAGCCATGGTTGGAAATACAGGACTCTGACAGACAAAACAACAACAAAAGGTAAATAATTTAAGATACTTAATGGACTCATTGATGAACATTTTCACAAAAGGGTTGAGTTGTTCAGGTAAGGGATCAAGGAGAGGAGACCAGACAGATGATGAGATTAGGAGGGAAGAGAACAGAGGGGAAGGGAGGGACCAGGTGAGCTGGAATTTCACAATGGATGCCAGAAGCAGCCAGAGAGGGTCCTGGCCAGATGGAGGATGGGGAGAAGGTGAAATCAGGTAGATATGCAGGGGCATCACTGTGATGGGGCAGAAGGTTGTCTTTAGAAGGGCACTCTGAGAGGCATGCAAACTAAACATAGGAGGCAGTCATCTGTCCAGGTCTGGGGATGGGAGACTGCTCAAAGCTGCAACAAGAAAATGGTAAGAACGTGGGGTCTGTGCCCTCAGGACTGTTACACAGGGGCATGGGACTGTCTGCCCCATTTCTACCCCTTGCCTGACATCTAGACAAGGGATGGTCAAAGTTCTTTCTGCCTTTGGCTTTCTTTTCAATTCAAAGAGGCATTGTGAACCAACTGTAAGGAAGGCTCCTGGAGATCCCAGAACTACTTTGGTGTCATGTTCTGGTTCCTGCTGACCCACAACAAAAACTCACAGAAGGGAGCTCCCCATTTGCCAGAAGTGGTGCCTTTCAATAGGAGAAGAACAGGAAGCAGGCTCTTGCCAGACACCCTCTGTTCACTTACCAACATGTTTCAAGTTGTCACACAGATGCTCAGCTGTGTGGACCCATACATTGCCCAATTCAGAATCCCATCATTTACTGAGATGGCCAATTCATAATTAGTACCTTTCAGGGAGCAGAGATGAGAGATACTGCTTCAGGAATGGGGATGGACTTAATATCTTTTGAAAGAAAAATAGTCATTTATGGCTTCTCCATGTTTAATTTCAGGCAGAGCCTTGAGTTGGCTGCACTTGGACTACACGTGAAAATAGCCCTAAATGATAGAAGGCAAATATGCATTCGAAGAATTCATCTTAGGTTTTGTTGTGATGAATCAAAGAAAAGAAATTTAATTCACATTCAAAAGTAATTTGTCATGGGTGTCTTTTCTCAATACAGAAACAGGAGCAAGATCCCTGAATACTGAAGCCCACCCCATTTCCAAGTTGATAAATATTTGGGTATGTTTGTGTGTGTGTGTTTGTGTATGTATGTTTGTATGTATATTAGTGCCATATTGCTGTGTGTCCCTGGACAAAAAAATTAACCTTTCTGTGTTCTCCTTAACTGTACAATAAAGATCATAATAATGTTGACCACATGGGGGGCATTTTAAGGATTAAGCCATATAATCAACATGAAGGTTTAGCAGAGTGCTTGACACATTCCAGGTATAGGTAATCCCCCCTCCCCACTTTCTACATATTCAAATTACAATGAGCCACATATACATCCATTTGTTTTTGGTTTACTGTGGCTCTGTAGGAATCCTGGTGTGGTGCTGTGGGATAAAGCACTGGCCTTCAAAGTTGGTTTGAACCACAAGGTCAGCAGTTCAAACTCACCAGTCGTTCTTTAACATTTGTAATATGTGCTATATACAATGTTGTAGCATATAATTTACTGGCATTCTTTTCAGATGTTCAAGGTCAGGTTTATAAAGATATTGATAATAAAAGACAATAATGAAAACAAAAATAATAAGTTGGTTTTTGTCAGAACTGACTTACAATGGAGTTGTTAGAAAGGAACCCCATTGTAAGTTGGAAACTACATGTACCCAATCAATTTCAAGGGTCATCACCATTGTTATTTTCCAGTGCCAGATCATGTCTGGAATGCCCCTGATCACATAACAAAGCATCATTTCAAGACCTGGGAAGCCACACCATGAGGATGGTGTCCTGTTCTCATAGAAGCTCAACAACAATGGAGCTTGGCTAAAGCTTCCTGCCACCATCATTCCCAACCCTTCTCTATAGAAGACTCAAAGCCACTATTCATAATTGAGTCCACAACAGATCATTTCTTTTTGATTTTTATTTGTCTGATTGCTTGCTTGTTTTTGAAAGCTCAGATGCAGAGGTGGAGTTAATCATATTTTTATCATATTGCAGCATACTTTCATCACTGATGTGTACAAGATTCCTATCTCATGTTATTATCTATTTATTTTCTTTTATTCCCAAATCCCACTCCCATTTTTTCCTCTCCTCGTGGGCAGCAATTTTGCTGTGCTCACTGTGTAGTTTCTTCTGTATATTGACAAACTAGGCATTGTGCTCTTATTTGCCCATAGATTTTATTTGTGTCAATGGTATGTATCTCTTTCTGGTCCTTACTTGTTTTCCCTCTAACCACTGTGTTTTTAAGCCCCATCCATACACAGATCTAACCTGTGGCTTCTGTTTCCTACATGGCATTCCATAGCAGGCATTGCCACTCTTCCTTTGTCCACCTGTCCACTTGCCCCTTGACCGCCTGTCCACTCTCCCTTGACAAGGTTGGCAACCTTCCCCCAACAAGGAACAATGTTAGGAGTGTCCTCTCATTTGGATCCCCATGGAGACATCTTGGTCTATGAAAACCATCAGCTAAATACTGGGTCATAAAATGTGCGCCTACAGAGTTTACTTCAGTCACCACAGACCATTCTAGAATGCTCACAGTATCAACGTCCCATCTGCCATATTGAATATTCCCAAAGCTCACATCTGTGTCAGCATTTGACTTAGCAAAAAGGTGTCACTTTTTCATGGGTGTAATTGTTGTTAGTTGCCATCAAGTTCATTCCCACTCCTGGGGACCCCATGTGTGCAGAGTAGAACTGCACTCCACAGTGTTTTCAAGGCTGTGAGCTTTTCAACAAATCAAGTCTGTCTTCCAAGTCACCACCGTTGTTAAGTGTCATGAGTCAGTTCTTAATCATAGTGACCCTGTATAGGGTTTCTGGGGAGCAACTGGTGAGTGTGAATTGACAACCTTGCAGTTCAAACAGACCTTGCAGTCCAGTGCTTATCTTACAGTGCCACACCAGGACTCCAAGGCACCTCTAGGGAGGTTCAAACCACCAGCCTTTCAGCTGATAGTCGAATGTCTAATTTGATGGACATAATTCCTATCACTGAATTGTACATTCAACTTATAAAAAGCATTGAAATGACAAATGTTTTGTTACACATGTATTTTTTGTTAAGTGCTATGGAGTCGATTCCAACTCATGGCAACCCTGTATAAGACTTCTGAGGAGCGGCTGGTGAGGTTGAACCACCAATCATGCAGTTCAAGCGGACCTTATGGTCCAGTGCTTTAACCTACAGTGCCACACCAGGACTCCACATATGTATTTACCACAGTAAAAAAAAAAAAAAAAATTCAATTAATAAACTTTATTCGGGCTACTTGAGGAGTGAATAATGTGGGCTAGGGGTTACTGAATGATTCATAGGTGAGAGTGCAAAGAATGGAGAATAGTAGGAACAGAGAGGACAGGGTGGTTTAAAGCAAAACTTAAAATGTGAAAGAGATTACATTTGGTGGTGGTAAGAGACAAGTAAAAACCTTTTTTAAAAAAATAAAGAAATAAACCTTTAAAGATATCTACTATGTATAATAAAAAAGATATTACTTTTGCCAATCCAATAGGTGGAAAGTGGTTTCTTGTTCTAATTTCCATTTTGATGAATACTAATGATTTTGAGTTTCTCTTTACAGGCTCATTAACTTTTGGAGTTGCTCGTCTTTTCCATTGTCTGTCTATATTCTTTGCCCGTTTTTCTGTTGCGGTTGCTCTCCTTATCTTTTTGAGTTGCAAAAGCTCCTTGTCAATCTTCTGGTCCATTTTCAAAATTGCAAATAGCTTTTTTCATTCACTCAGCTCTGTATTTTCGTTCATTAAACAAAAGTCCCTAACTCACATATAATGCAGTTCATCAACTGGTTGCTTTATGGTTTGTGTTGTTGAATATTGTTTTAGGTATCCCTGTTCCTAAGTCATTAAGGTTTGTTCCTATGTTTTCATTTAACTTTTGCTTTTCCCATTTAGGACTTTAATCCACCTAGAATCTAACTAGGTATGTGGTGGTGTTAAATGCCGTTGAGTCTGTTCCATCTCCTATAGGTTTCCAAGGAGCAGCTGGTGGGTTTGAAACACTGACCATGTGATACATTGCTTTATCGTACAGCACCATACCAGGATTCCTGCTAACTAGATAGCTAGGTAGGTATATGGCATTAAGTTGACATTCATTTGTTTGGATTTCTTTTTGCTTGTTTTGTTTTTAATTTCTGAAACATCTAGGTGCTGAGCTTTATTAAAGGCTTTTTCTGTATAAATGTAGATAAAAATATTATCCCTTCTTGAATCTATTATGTTGAGAGATTTTCAGATGTTCCTATATAATGTATTATTTTTCTTAATACTATTAGACTCAGTTAATGAGTATATTATTTGTGTAGGTTTGTTCGTAAATATAATGGATCTTATTTATTTTTTACTCCTTTTGTACTTACTTGATTTTGATATCAAAATTATACTAGCCACGCATTAAAAAAAAAAAAAAAAAAACAGGCAATATCCATTTATTTTCTATTTCCCAAATATCTTGTGTAAAACAGAAATACACTGCTCCTAGAAAATATTAAGTGCTGTGGAGTCAGTTCAGACTTATAAAGACCTGTGTAGTGTTTCTGAGGCTGTAAATCTTCATGGGAGCAGAAAGCCTCATCTTTCACCCATAGACAGCTGTTGGGTTCAAACCACAGACCTTGTGGTTGTGATTCACAATCCAGTGTTTATCATAAGGAGCCACTGTACTCCCCAGAAACTATTGTAGCAATCTTTCAAACTATAATCTAGACTTCAGCTTCTGGGTGAAGAGAAATCTTTGACTATCATTTATCCTTTTTAACATATTTGCTCAGGTTATCTGTGCTGTCTTCCATAGTATAAGCCTTAGACCTCAAGGTCGGTTTGAACCACAAGATTGGCAGTTCAAACTCACCAGCTGTTCCTCTCAGAAACTCTACACAGGGTCGCTATGAGTCAGAACTGACTCAATGGCACTTGACAACAACAACATACCTTTTAAGAGAATTTATCCATTTGATCCAAGTTTCAGATTATTAAAGCATCCTGTTTGTGATACTAATTTATTATCTGATTTATTTCCATCCTCTATTTTTGCCTTAAACAGCCCTGGTAGCTTAGTGGGTAACGGATTGGGTGGCTAACCATCAACAGTTTGATGAGAAAGATGAGGCTTTCTCTTCCTATAAAGATTTGCAGCCTTGGAAATCCTATACAGACAGTGTCTCTGAATCAGTACTGACTCCCTGGCACCTAACCACCACCACCACTACCATTTTTCCTTTGATTGGTCTTTCAGGAGTCTGTCTCACATATTAGTAATTTTTTGACTTGCTTTTATTTTGTTTGTTTTTAAAGCTTTCTATGTTATTGTTGTTTAAGTGCCTTCCACTTAAAAAAGGTAAAAAGCTAATCTTCCCCACACGTATTAGAGACATTGTTGTTGCTAGGTACCATCGAGTTGGTACTGACTCACAAGGACTCTAGGCACAACAGAATGAAACACTCTCCTGTCCTGTGCCAACCTCACAATTGTTGCTATGTTTGAGTCCATTGCTGCTGCCACTGTGTCAACCCATCTCGTTAGAGGTCTTCCTCTTTTTCTCTGACTCTCCACTTTAACAAACATGATATACTTTCTGAAGACACTGGTCCCTCCAGATAAAATGTCTGAAGTATAAGGCAAATTTGACCATCCTGGTTTCCAAGGAGCATTCTGATTGTGCTTCTTTCGGCATAGATTAGTTTGTTCTTTTTGCCAGTCCATGTTTCTTCTAATATTCTCCTCCAACACCATAACTCAAATGCATCAATTCTTCTATGATCTTCCTTATTCACTGTCCAACTTTCACACGCATATGAGATTATTGAAAATACCATGGCTTGGATCAAGCATACCTTAGTCTTCAAACTGACATCTTTGCTCTTCAACACTTTAAATGGGTCTTGTGTAG
>NW_006408691.1:4351848-4382430 GCF_000296735.1 Chrysochloris asiatica | reverse complement strand
TAATATTCTCTGCTTTCAGCCAAGATCCATCTGGTGTCAGCAATGATACCCCTCATTCCACATCCTTATCTGAATCTGGCTTACACCTCTAGCAGTTCCCTGTCAATGTACTGGTGCAGCCATTTTTGAATTGTCTTGAGCAAAGTTTTATTTGCATGTAATATTAATGATATTGTCCTATGATTTCCACATTCTGTTGGGTCACCCCTCTTGGAATGGGCACTAATATGAATCCCTTCCAATCAGTTGGTCAGATAGTTGTCTTCTAAATTTCTTGGCATAGATGAGTGAGTGCCTCTAGGGCTGCATCAGTTTGTTAAAAGATTTCAATTTGTATTCCATCAATTCCCATAGCCTTGTTCTTTTCCAATGCCTTCAATGAATCTTGGATTTCTCCCTTCAGGATCATTGGCTCTTCATCATATACTACCTCTTGAAATGGTTTAACATCAGCCATTTCTTTTGGTACAGTGACTCTGTGTATTCCTTCCATCTTCTTTTGGTGCTTTCTGCATCATTTAATATTTTGCCTATAGAATCCTTCAATACTGCAAGTCAAGTCTTGTTTTTTTCCCTTGGTTCTTTCAGCTTGAGAAATGCTGAGCATCTTCTTTCCCTTTTGCTTCTAATGACAGGTCTTTGCACATTTTGTTATAACATTTGACTTGATCTTAATCAAGTTGCTCTTTGAAAGTTTCTATTCAGTTCTTTTACCTCCTCATTACTTCCATTTGCTTTAGCATCTCTATGCTGGAAAGCAAGTTTCAGGGTCTCTTCTGACATCTACTTTGTCTTTTCCTTCTTTCTTGTCTTTTTAGTGCCCTTTTATTTTCTTCCTCTATGATGTCATCGCACAGTTCTTCTGCTTTAAAATCTTTAGTGTCTAATGCATCAAATCTGTTCTTCAGATGATCTCTAAATTAAAGCGGGCTATGTTCAACATCATATTTTGGCTCTTGTGGGCTTATTTTAATTTTCTTCAGCTTCAGCCTGAATTTGTATATGAGCCATTGATGGTCGATTCCACAGTCTGTCCCTGGCCTTGTTTTGGCTTGTGATATGGAACTTTTCCACCATCTCTTTTCACAGATATAGTCTATTTGATTTCTGTGTACTTCGTCTGGTGACGTCCATGTAAGCCCTTTTATGTTGTTAAAGGTATTTGCAATGAAGAAGTCATTGATATTGTAAAATTATATCATGTTATCTCTAACATCATTTCTATCACCAAGGCCATATTTTCCAATTACTGATCCTCTTTGTTTCCAACCTTTGCATTCCAATCACCAATAATTATCAATATGTCTTGATTTCATATTTAATAAACTTGAGATTTAAGATGTTGACAGAATTCTTCAATTTCATTATCACCGGTTTTAGTGGCTAGCATGTAAATTTGTATAATAGTGGTATTAACTGGTCTTCCTTGTAGGCATATAGATATTATCTTACCACAGACAGCGTTGTACTTCAAGACAGATCTTGATTTGTTCTTTTTGATGACGAATTTGACACAATTTCTCTTCAATTTGTTATTTCCAGCAAATTAAACCATGTGATCGTCAAATTCAAAATGGCCAATACCTGTCTATTTTAACTCACTATTGCTTAGGATATCAATGTTTATGCATTCCATTTGACTTTTCACAACTTCCAATTTTCCTAGTTTCATACTTCATGCATTCCATGTTCTGATCATTAATGAATCTTTACAGCTGTCTCTCTTCATTTTGAGTTTTGCCCCATCAGCAAACAAAAGTCCAAAAAAGCTTTAGTCCATTCACATCATCATAGTCAACACTACTTTGAGGAGGCAGGTCTTCCCCAGTTGTAGTTTGAGTGCCTTCCAACATTGAGGGGCTCATCTTCTGGCACAATATCTAACAGTATTCTGGTGCTACTCATCATGTTTTAATATTCAATATTCTGGTGGTACCTGACAGTGTTCAGTGACTAAATATTCTGAAGTAGTCTGTCTCTCCTTCCTAATCTGTCTTAGTCTATAAGCTCAGCTGAAACCTGTTCACTGTGGTTGACCCTGTTGGTATTTCAAATACCCATGGCATAGCTTCCAGAATCACAGCAACACACAAGTTACCACAGTATGACAAACTGACAGATGAGTGGTAGAAATCAGAATTAATGAGTATTCAAAGTGTTCATCTATGTCATGCAGTTAAAATCAGGTCACTTGTTCAATTACAGTTTGAAGGTATGCTTTGGAGTCCTGTAGGCTAAATTGGCCTGCTAACAGCAAGGTTGGCAGTTCAAACCCACTATCCACTCCTTGGAAACCTTATGGGTTGGAACTGACTCAACAGCACTTAACAGCAAAACACTGAAGCCCTATTAAATGTTACCGCCACCACTGTCAGTGTGTCCTACTGCAGTGGTTTGTGTTGTTGTGATGCTGGAAGCTATGCCACCCTGTATTTCAAATACCAGCAGGGTCAACCATGGTGGACAGGTTTTCGCAGAGTTTCTAGGCTAAGACAGACTAGGAAGGGATTTGCTATCTAATTCCACAAATTAGCCAATGAAAGTTTCAGGAATCACAACAGAGCATTGTCCAGTATGGTGCTGGAAGACTAGCCTCCTAAGTTGAAAAGGCCCTCAAAACACACAGTGGCCACAACAATGGACTTCACAATGGAAAACCATGATGATGGTGCAGGACTGGGCAGTTTTGTTCTATTCTGAGTTGAAGTCAACTCATCATGCTACACATGGAGTCACCATGAATTGGATCACCTCAACAGCAACAATTAAATGTTCACCTTCTTTTTTTTCAATGTTTAATATACCACAAGACTCAAAATTCAGAAGACGCCCGGGCACCTGCCCAGTCTCTAAAAGACCTGCCCAGTCTCTGAAAGACCTGCCAGGATTCCCTCCCTATCTGCTCAGCACTGAGCAGACGGTGGACAAGGAATCAGAGAGGGAAGATAAAAAGCCTAGCTCAAGGACCAATTTCCCCCCTGGCAGAAGTAGGAGAACTAGCATCCCTCCAGAGCTGGATGGGTGAGCACACCCTCTCCAAGAAAAAATAATCAAGATAGGTTGCAGACTTTGACACAACAGACACCCAACCAGTGACAAATACACTGAGGTTATTTGGTATGACAAATGGCCCGGAGACAGGAGTAATGGAGGAGCATCTGAGCACCCCTGTGGAGAGAGGCTTCCAGAAAGATTGCCCTGCCAGGTTGTCCAGACAGCTGAGAGGTAGTGCAGAGGCTGAACGCTCACCCAGGGACTTCGTCCCTGCTCCAGAGCTCCCAGCATGCATGTGGTGACTGTATGTGATGACCAAGGGACCAGGATGGTATTTGACAGCTGACATCTCAGAGATGCCGAGAGGGACCTGAGATCTAACATAAATCTCTTTCCTTGGCAGGGACCTCGGCAACTCCCCTCCTAAGGGTGTAACTCAATTGCAACCGGGAATGCTGGCTACTCAGCCATCGTTATCAACCTGAATTAAATTGAGGGTTTTAATAAAACGCTCCTACCAGGATGCATCCTCCCCCCTCCCCAGATTTATCATCTGTAGTGCCATCTCATTCTAAAGAAAAAAATTAAGCCAGAGGGGATAATAAGTAATAATAAAAGGAGATGTGTTGTTCCTTGTGGTTTACATGGAAGAACAGCGAGCTGAACAAGCAAGCCACCCCAGATGGGTTCCTGAGACTCAGGGGCACCCGGGCTAAGGAGAAGCCAGAGATCACCAGGAAATGTCTAGTGTTTCCCAAGCCACAATGATTGCCAGGAGCAGGGAGGGCAAGCAGCACCCTGGAACCCGAATGTTTTGGGAGCTCTAAGACTCTGCATTCTACAGCAATTCTGATGCTTGGCCAGAATGAGTAGTCATACCCTAGTCTACCAGGTCTTCAGAAGCCTCCTCACACACTGACCACAAGGGACAAGGTCCTCACCTTGCATAAAAGCTCACCTGTCACCTACTGTACCACTGCTCTAAATGTGTCCTTGGAGTTCTCTTTCCACGAGTGCTTTGCATGAGGAAGCTTTCTACAGTCCAGTAGGTCTGGGAGTTAGTGCTAGCCAGCTCCCCAGTTTCCAGGCAGCCTGAATTCCACTGCTGAAGAAAGCCTGTCCCTGAAAACAAATGGAGGTAAGCCTACCACCTGAAGAACTGAAATCCCACCTGTCTTTCTCAGGAGATTAAAGTTAGGAAGATGGCCAATAAGTCTATCTTTTTATAAGAGTGAGTCTTATCAGAAAGGAGGAATGCACAAGTTCCCAAAAAGATTCTCAAGTAGTACCTGATGCTAGACATCCTATGTGGTAAAATAAAGACATTGTCCCTGTGACATTTTAATTGAAAATAACACCTTTTTGCAGCTGTTTCTTATAAACAGTACCAATGCCATCAAGAGAACTCTGACTCATGGTGTTCCGACATGCATCAGCATAAAGATGTGCTCACAGGGTTTCCAGTGGGTGATTTTTTTGGGAGCAGATCACTAGGCTCTTTTTCCAAGGTGCCTCTGGGTGGACTCAAACCTTCAAACTGTCAGTTAGGAGACAAGAGCATTCATCATTTGCATCATCCAGGACTCCATAAACACTGGGCAAAACAGGAAACCTTTGCTTGGGGAAGACCATTCTATGTGGGGTATGGTCATGAGGCAGACATGTGTAAAAGTGTATAGACATCTGGCAACAGAGATAAAAGGGCCCCCCAGGTGTGTGGACAAATTGTATATCCTGACAATGATTATTTTTAAAAGAAAATCATCAAGTTTTTATTAGAAGCTGAAGAGCAGAGACACAATTGTGGCTGACGATACATGGGCATTGTTAGTTACATAGACAGCTAAGATGAGCCCCTTAACCAAGACTCTAGCCAGAGCCTATGACCCCCATGTTCTCAGAGAGAAACTTCAGGAATGTGACTTCAAGTAAACGGTTCTTTATTTGTAAGAAATGGTCTGGGCTTTGGTAGATTTCATCCCTAAGTTCTACACCAAAGGGCACCCATACGCAAAATGGCATTGCTCTCCTTTGCCCCATAAAGAAAATCAAGGTACATTCTGCTTCTTACACTTCCTCGGTACTAACAAATTAGTCCTGGTGTGGCTCTATAGGGTAAGCACTGGACTATTAACCACAAGGTCAGTTCAAACCAATCTGCCACTCCTTGGAAATCCTGTAAGTGTTACTATAAGTCAGAACTGACTTAATGGCACTTAACAACAAATTATAAGAGCAAGGATAATTATGGAAAATGTTTTATTTAGGTAGTTTCTGTAAATAAGAGAAATAACTTTTGCACATTATTTTTCATCCTTTCTAAGTTTCTTTAAGTCGTCTAATAGTTCACAAAATGATTTTAAAATATTTGCTCTCTGTGAGAATTGCTTTTTAAATGTTCTCTTTTTCAAAGTAGTTGCAGATATAGTTCAAAATATAACTGGTGATTTTAAGAAGCCTGAACACTGACCTAAGAAACAATTGTGAACTTTACTCTGGAGGGGAGGGAGGGTCTTGATGGAAGTTGTATGTCATATTTCTGTGCCATCAAATGTAGTGATCCAATTCTGCGGTTTAAATGGAAGCTTTGGCATCCTCAACCCTACAGAAAAGGGTTGATATTTTGGTTATTTTATTGTAAATTCATCCAAATTAATTTTTTTTATTTGGTTAAAATTTTTTCTTGTTAAATAATTTAAAAATAAAAACTGTGGGGGTGAGGGGAATGGCACTGGTGTGACAGACTACAGGCCTGCTACTTGGCTCATCCAATCTTGTTATTAAATGCCATTGAGTCTGTTCTGACTCATAGAGACCCTGTATAGGGTTTCTGAGGAGTGACTGGTGGATTTGAACCACCGACCTTGCAGTCCAGTGCATCATCCTGCAATGCCATACCTGGAATACCTACGAGGGAAAGAGCTGCCGAATAAGCTCCCAGCAAGTGAGTTTATCAACCTTCTCTATGCTGTTACTGTTGCCCGGTGAAGTGAAATCAGATTTTCACACATGTTGCTCAGGTTTTTATAAAATCCATCATAATCATAAGGTAGCTTTTTTTTCTTATTCTTTTTTTTAATTTCCTCCATTCTTGTGGGCTCTGGTAGCATAGTGGTTACGAATCAGGCTGCTAACCTCAGGGTCAGCAGTTTGAAACTATCAGCTGTTCCGCAGGAGAATGATGAGGTTTTCTGCTCCTGTAAAGATTTCCAGCCTCGGAAACTCTGTACAGGGTCGCTATGAGTTGGAACCTACTCCGTGGCACATAACAACAACAATTATTGTGAAAGAGGTGAAATTTGCTAATGCCTTTCTCCTGATTTAATAAGACAAATAAATATTTATACCTTTTAAAGGAGTTCTGGTGTGGCTCTCTGAGTTAATGTGCTGGACTGCAAATTCGGTTTGAACCGTAAAGTCGACCGTTCAAGCTCACCAGCCACTCCTCAGAAACCCTATACAGGTTCACTGTGGGTCGGAACCAACTTGACAGCACTTAACAACAACAAATACCTTTAAAAAACAAAGATGACAGTTTGAATATTGTTATCACAACAATGAAGGAACCGTGGTGGCATAGGAATTACACATTGGGTTACTAACTGCAAGTCAGCAGTTCAAATGCACCAGCTGCTCTGCAGGAGAAAGATGAGGCTTTCTGCTTCCATAAAGATTTACCACCTCTGAAACCCTATATAGTGTTGCTGTGAGTCCGAACTGACTCCACGGCACACCACCACAACAACAACACATTATTGAGATGCCTAATCAAAATTACAGTTTATAAGACAGATTATTTTCTTGAGATATGGTGACGTTAGTGTTCACCTATCTTTCATACCTTTGCCAACAGCGACATTTGCAAGGACAATTTGTACAGCTGCAAGAGAAACAAGTACATTTGCTTCCCCTTGTCTGTCTGAAACAGCACTGGAGGCACTCACTCATCTATGCCAAGAAATCTAAGAGACAATTACCTGACCAACTGATTGGAAGAGATCCATATTAATGCCATTCCAAAGAGAGGTGACCTATCAGAACGAGGAAAGCATCATTTATTATCATTAATATCACATGCAAGCAAAATTTTGCTAAAGATAATTCAAAATGGCTGCAACAGTACACCAACAGGAAACTTTCAGAGTTTCAAGCCAGATTCAGAAGAGAACGTGGAATGAGGATTATCATTGCTAATGTCAGATGGGTCATTGCTAAAAGCAGAGAATACTAGAAATAGGTTTACCTGTGCTTTACTGACTGTGCAGTGGCTTTCAACTGTGTAGATCATGACAAGTTATGGATAGCATTGTGAAGAATGAGTATTCCAGAATACTTCATTGTGATCACAAGGAACTTACACATAGACTAAGAGGCAGTTGTACAAACAGAACAAGGGGAAATGTTTACAATCAGGAAAGCTGTAAATCAGGGTTGTATTCTTTTACTATACTTATTCCATCTGTATACTAAGAAAAGAATCAGAAAATCTGGGTCGTATGAAGAAGAATGTGGCATCAGGATTGGAGGAAGACTCATTAACAACCTACAATATGCAGATGATACAGCCTTGCCTGCTGAAAATGAAGAGAACTTAAAATGCTTGTGGTTGTTGTTGTTATGTGCTGTGGAGTCGGTTCCGAGTCATAGCGACCCTGTACAGGGTTTCCGAGGCTGTAAATCTTTACGGGAGCAGAACGCCTCATCTTTCTCCTGCAGGACAGCTAGTAGTTTCGAACTGCTGACCTTGCAGCTTGCA
This sequence comes from Chrysochloris asiatica, assembly GCF_000296735.1. Classification (NCBI taxonomy): domain Eukaryota; kingdom Metazoa; phylum Chordata; class Mammalia; order Afrosoricida; family Chrysochloridae; genus Chrysochloris; species Chrysochloris asiatica. Next base: position 4,374,680 of record NW_006408691.1, on the reverse strand, counting down.
GCCCGAAAATCTTCCAATGAAAAGCTAATGGAGTGCACTTACACTCTGACACACCTGAGTGTGCTATTAGTCAGTCAACTCGAGGGCAACTGGTGTCAAAAGTTTGTGGTTTGTTTTAACAGATGATTTACTAATCTGGCAACTTTGAGATGCAAAGGCTCTTGGTATCTATTAGTTTCCTGTTGATGCTGTAACAAACTGCTAGAAACTTGGTAACATAAAAGAACACACATTTAGAATATTGCAATTCTAAATATTAGAAATCCAGGGTGTCAGCCGAGCTGGTTCCTTCTGGAGGGTCCAAGACAGAATGGTTTCTTGCTTTTTCCAGTTTATAAAGGCTGCCCACATTCCTTGGCTCATGGCCCCCTCCTCAACCTTAGACAGCAACACAGCATTTCTCTGATCCTTGTCTCCTCTCTTGTCTCACTTGTCCACATTAAAGGATGCTTGAGATGGCATTGGACCCACATGTCTAATTTGGGATCATCTCCCCATTCCAATATCAGTTGATTAGCATTCTGAATTCCATCTGCACCCTTAATTCCCCCTTTGCCACATAGCCTAACCTACTGAAAGCTTCTGTGAATGAGGACACGGACACCTTTGGGGACCATTGATCTGCTAACCATAGTTATCAAACATCTCTAACTAGCATGGTTTCTCCCACGTGTCTGTTGTAGTGGATTCCATGGAATTGTGTCAATAATCGTACACTCTGAAAAAATCAGGACTGACCCTCCACACATTTCAGTCTCATGACCTGGCCTGAACAATGTTGTCAGAGCAGGCCTTGGGATACAGTCATCAGAAGCACTGGCCACCATGGCCAGCTCCCCACATTTCAAAGACAGCAGATGCCCACAGACAGGACCTACACTCTCGCATTCTGTATGCAACTCTAGGGGGTTGTCATCAATGGGCATGGTGCCGAAGATAGTTAATGTTATGTATCAACTTGCCTAGGCTATGATTCTTAGTGCTTTGGTAGACACTGTACTGAGTGTCCACAATGTGATATAATATAATCATCTTCCATGATGTGGTCTGATGTGAACAGCCATTCAGTTGGAAGAAAGGTCTCCTTGGGGATGTGACCTGCATACAGTATACAAATGGATGTTCTGGCAAAACTTACTTTTGCTTTTGACCTTTTAGTCTTCTTAGAATTTGGCCTCTAATTCTTGGTAGGTAAGTCTGAAGAATTCTCCAGCCTGTCTCCTGATCTACAAGTGTGGGTTTCTCAGCCCCTGCCACCATATGAGCAGCAAAGCTTATCAGCCTGTTGTCTGACCCTTGGATTTAGAACTTGCCAGCCTCCACAATTGCATAAGCCATCTCCTCACAATTGCAAAATGCATTTCAGTGGTTTTGCTCCTCTACAGATCCCAGACTAAGACAGCACTCAGATAGCAGTGTAGTGCTCCCTCCACCTGCACAACGATCCTTAGCAGTCTCACAGAACTGAAGAGTGATGAGTAGAAGGAAATTCACTATGAGCTCTCCACCATGGGCTCTGGAGGAGACCATGAAGATGCCCTCAGCCTCCTGGTACAGACACATCCATCACCTAGCCTGTTTTGTTGCTGTTACTTGCTGGTGAGTCCATCCTGGTCATGCAGACCCCAGGAGTGCCCAGCAGAGCTTCTCCATAGCGTTTTCAAAGCTGTGACCTTTGTAAGCAAATCACCAGGTGTTTCTTTCAAGATGCCCCTGAAAGGATTCAAACTACCAACCGTAACCTTAGTCAAACACTTAACTGCCTGCAGCACTCGGGTTTCAGTAAACCTGCTTTACCCTCAACAAATCGCATCTACTTCTCAGTCAGCATCTGTGTATTCCCCAGATGCCAGTCCGATAGGATGGTCTTACTTAGATACCCTCCTGGATTCTCCGGTCCAACTGTATGCAAGCCAGTTGGGCTGGATCATTCCAACCCCTACTTGACAGTTGAATTGGAAGGAGGTCAAGCAGCTTGTCCAGGAAACACAGTTAATAAACAGACCCAAACACCAGTAAGATGGGCTGTATGACCTTGGCCAAGACCCCATCCCAACTATAAAGTGGTACCAAAGTCCCTGCCAGCTCCAAAAGACAGTTCCAAAAGACCCAGCAGTGAGGACCAGCACCAGATAAAGGCAGTAGCACCATGCTGTCCTCTCTGCATGGAGAACGTGCCTCTCAAGAGTTAGAAACTCCGAAAGCAGCAGGTCTCCATGGAGCTTTGGTTCTCAGAAGAACAAGGTGGAGAGCTACATCCATTATCCAAGTGTTGCTTCTGGGACTCAGAAGTGCCATTTCTCACCCAAGGACCTACTAGAGGTGGGATGCTGTCACTTCAAACTGCCCTGAGACAGGGCTGTGCCGTGGGACGCTCCTTCTGCCACTGGCCAGCAGGCTGTGTGCAATCAGCACTGCTCCCACATGACTTCTGTGTTCATGTCCTGGACTGTGAGACCAGCTTCCAGGGAAAGGGGTTGTAACAGGTCCCTGATGTCCGACTAGTCCAGAGAGAAGACAGAGAAACTGAGATTCTGCTGATACTGGGTGTATTTGTTTTCTAAATCTGCTATCACAAAGGCTCACACACTGAGTGTCCTTTATTGTTGTTGTTAGGCATTGTGGAGTCGGTACCAACTCACAGTGACCCTATGCACAACAGAATGAAACACTGCTCGGTCCTGAGCCAACCTCACAACCATTTGAGTCCATTGATTCTGCCACTTTGCCAATCCATCTCACTGAGGGTCTTATTTCTCTTTTTTTCCTTTTTCTCTGACCCTCCACATTATCAAACATGATATCCTAAAACAACAAAATTTTATTTTCTCACAGTTCTGGAGGCCAGGGGTTCAAATTCAGGGTGTCATCGTGCATCCACGGACTCTAGGGAAGGACCTTTCCTGTCTCTTCCAGCTTCCGGCGACCCCAGGCATTCCTTGGCTTGTGGCTGCATCACTCCAATCTCTGCCTCTGTCTTTTGACAGGTCATCCTCTTTCTTTTCCCGTGTCTCTTCTCTTAAGGATACCAGTCTTTGGTTTCAGGCTCATCCTAAATCCAGAAAGAACTCATGCTGAGATCCTTAACTTTATCACATCTGCAAAATCCCAATGAGTTCATGTTCACAGACACTGGGAGTTAGGACTGAAAGATATATTTTGGCACACATCACTCTTCACTACTCCGAAACACAGCAGGTAACTTTTTCAATTGCCTAGCACCAGCTGCTCCTCAGAAATCCTATATAGGGTCAGAACTAACTCGAAGGCACTTAACAACAACAACAACATCCTCTTCAGAGGAATCCTGGTGTAGCACTATAGGATAAGCACTGGTCCACAAGGTTGGCTTGAACAACAAGGTTTGCAGTTCAAAGCCACCAGCTGCTCCTCAGAAACCCTATACAGGGCTGCTATGAGTCGGAGCTGACTTGATGGCCCTTCACATTTTCTAAACATCATGTGATTTCAATCCCATGGTAACCTTTTGGGGCCATGTAGGCAGGTATTACTACTTCCCTTTAGATAGAATGAGTAGCTGAGCATCCTGATGTGTGACCGGCAGGTATCCTGTCTCCCCATCCATCTCGTCCCTGGTCACTGACACCCTCACTTCACAAAACTGTCCCTCAGCAGAAGTTGATATCACAAAGCCATCACCAGCCCCAAGGGCTACCTGCCAGTGACCCAAACAGGACTGGGTTGGGGGACGGGTGCATCGTTCTCCGGAACCTCTTCCTGATGCTGGATCCCCCAGGCTTATCAAACATCAATGCTACAAGATGAACACGTGTGCCGGGACAGGTCTCTTGCAAAAATACAGAAGAACAAAGTCCACGTTAGCCAAAACGGGATCTAAATCCTGCACAGATATTTGAAGCAATGCCTTCAGCCAATCCAGGTGCTTCATGCTCTAGGTTCAAGGCCAACCAGCCAGCATCCAATCTGTGGGCTTGACCTCTCTGCTTCATCTGAACGATGCCAGGGTCCAAGTGTGTGGGGGATGGCAGATAAGCCCAGAAAACAGAAGGATTTCTTCCCATATAATGCTCCCCACAAGGACACTTAGTCACTGGGGCCATGGAGATGGAGTCCAGAACAGAGGGAGGCTTAGGGACATATCTGTGAGGCCCAGGCACTCACCCTTCCATCACTGTTTCCTGTCTCCACACCTGTTCATGCAGCTAAAATTTCCTTCTTCACTTAGGTAGACTCACTGGGACCTCAGTTCCCCTCTGTGATCCTGAGTAATGAAAGGACCACTCACCACCCAGGGTACTCTTGGAAGAAGCTGGTCTCCCCCAGACCTCCCAGAGCAGCCCCTAAACAGCAGGAAGCAGGATCCTACCTGCCAATCCAGTGTGTTAAAGTCAACACGCATCACCTTTTGGTATCAGGAGAAATGAGGGTCCTGTAGGATAAACAAAGGTCAGTGGTTCAAACACACCAGCCACTCTGCAGGAGAAAGATGAGGCTTTCTTCTCCCACAAAGATTTACAGCCTTGGAACCCCTATACAGGGTCACTATGAGTTGGAACAAAATCCACATCACTGAATAACAATAGACAAGGTACCCTGGCTCAGGAATCTTTCAGGCAGCTGGGTCTGCTTTAACTCAGCTCAGGCCTCCCTGCACCTAGGGAGTGCCCTGAGCTACTCTTCAGGGAGCACTCCCTGCTTGGACCTGCACTCAGCTCACATTTAATCTTCCTGTGTCTCCCAGGGAGCCACCATCATTCTCTTCCGGGTCAAATAATAAAATAATGAAATGTGCTCCTTGAACAGCTGCCCAGACTGAGTTTGAGAGTAAGTCCCTCTCTCTGCGACAGGGATGGATTTACTAAGTTCATTATACAATATCAGGAATCCTGGTGTGGTGCTGCAAGATAATGCACTGGACTGAAAGGTTGGTTTGACCCACAAAGTAGGCATTTCAAACTCACCCGTCACTCCTTGGTAACTCTATACTGGGTCACTATGAGTCGAAACCTACTCGACGACACTTGACAACAACAACTATACAATACCACAGGACAATGTGGATTTAAGGATACGTGGCCAATCTGTGTTGGTCACAGATCGTCCTCAGAGACCTGGCCACTTCAGTGTGACCTTCAGTGGCGACTGTCCATCACCCCAGAGCTGCTGAAATCTTCCTTCCCCAACCTAGGCATGGCTTGCCCTCCCCTCTCTGCTCAAACTCTCAAGGGATCCTCCTACATCCCATCCCTGCTGCCTTACCTAGACGGGCCCATGCTGAAGTCCTATCTATCACCTTGTGAGGTTATTGTAAGAATTCAGGGAGTTAATGCATATAGCAAACATGCAATTGTGCCCGAAATGTGGTAACTGTTCAATGTTAGATTTTACTTAAAATAATTCGTTGAATTAAGACGCCATCAATGGAAAAACACACCGTTATTTTATGCACCACTAAGGAAGAAAAAATGCTGCCAATTAAACTGACACGCTATGTTCCTATCACTTATAATTTTTATTTGATACTTATTGAAAGAGCTCTTCTAGACTTAATTAGACCTAGGGTTTTATTGCCTATTCTTTTCACGCACACATTTTCAAAAGGATATAAGCAAGATATATTGGTGCAGGTATTCCTAAAACGTCCGTACATTTGGTTCCAAATCTTCAGGGTGTCCCCAGGACCACACACGCTCAAGAGGCTCTACAGAATGATTCTTTCTCTCTCTCAGCTTCTGGTGGCCCCCGGCATTCCTTGACCTATTGTTACTGTTGTTAGGTGCCATGGAGTTGCTTCCAACTCATATTGACCCAGTGTAAGGTTTCCAAGGGGCAACCAGTGGGTTTGAACTGCCAACCTTGTCGTTCGCAGTCCAATGTTTATCTTACAGTGCCACACCAGGATTCCTTCCTTGGCTTATAGCTGCAGCATAAATGGTCCTCATGTGGTCTTCTTCCCTCTGTGTCTGTCTCTCCTTCATAAGGATGCCACTGATAGTGTATAGTGTGACTCCTTGCTAATTTAACTGATAATGTCTTCAAAGACTGTACTTCCCAACCAGGTCAGTTCACAGATATCTGTGTTAGGATTTTGTGGGGGACACCATTTAACCCCCAACACCAAGGCAGCAAGCCTACCCCAAACTCTGTGTCTCGCTTGTGCTGTTTAGCCCCATAGCCCCTTTCCTGGTGCCCTGACTCTGCAATCCATCACAAGAAACCCAGTGGGTGTCTGAAGATTCTCAGAATGCTCTGCCCACCTCTAGCTGCCTAGCTCTGCACCTCACCAAAGACCCTCACCTTCTCTAAGGCCTGACACATCCTGGCCTGGCACCCAACAAAGCCCTCAGAAAGGCACTTGCCTGGTTTGCCTCTCACATAGCCAGTCCCACTGACCCAGCCCTGGGTTCCCAGGGTTGGGGAGTGGACATGTGATTCCCTTTCTTCTTCCAATGGGACAATTCTTTGTGGGGCAGACAGGAACCCATACGTCTCTGGTCCCATGACCATGTCAACTACTTGCTCCAGAATCCCACTGTTCATGCAACATGTTTATTGAACACTTATTATATACCCAGACTTAGGACTTGATCATTTCCCTCAAGGAGTGCAGGTTAAGGCGGACATGGTAAGGGAACCATGGGAAACCAGAGGAAACCTCTGGGGATTGGAGCAGTTCTCCTTCAGGAACTGACATCTAAACTGACTTTAGTTGGAGGCAGGGGTGGGATGCAGGGATAGACAGAGAAACACAGAGACAGAAAGAGACAGAGAGATAAAGAGAGAGGCAGGGGTTGCCCAGTCTTGCGCCGTCTTCACCATCATTGTTGTTACTGTTGCATATATTGAGTAACTTTCAGCCTAAGAGGCTTTTACTTTATCCTGTACTGGACATGCTCTGTTGTGATCCATGGGGTTGTCATTGACTAATTTTCAGAAGTCAATCCCCAGGCCTTTCTTCCTAGTCTTTCTTTGTCTCGACTCTCCACTGAAACCTATTACCATGGGGAAGTCTGCTGATATTTGAAACACTGATTGTACCACTTCTAGCATCACAGCAACACACATGCCACACTGACAGATGGGTGGCAGTCTCCAGCCTCAAAGGGCATCATTTTCATCATCTGCAAAATTAAGACCAGTAAGACCTGTTTTAAAGTGGGAAGACTGATCAGAAGGATAATAAGTAAAAGTGCTTGGCAGAGTCAGACAGGAATGAAAAAACAAAGGAAGGAAGGAAGGAATGACTAGATGAATGACTTCTCCTTCACCAAGATCGAGACCCCCTCAGCACCTGTGCCTGGCTTTAAGGAGCCCCTGGAAGAAAAGCTGGGCTAATGGGCTCCAGGCCCTAGGTTCTGTCTCAGGAGCTCCTCCCTGCTGAGCACAGTGGGTTCAAGAGGCACATGAGATGAGGAGTATTAAGGAGGTACACTCGTGTGTTTGTAAATATCTTCCCAGTGAGGGATTTGATTCTTCAAGTACCAGATAAGATGTTTGAGCAAACTCCACTTTCGTCCCGATTATCACTATTATGTTTCAGTTGGCATAGCGTGGGCTTGAAGAAGGAGGTCTATTTTCCTGGTTAATAAGGTTTATTTTTACTCTGGCTGAATAATACATGATCAGTGTCAAAATAAATTACATTCCTTCCATTATCCACCACTTGGCTATCCTACATGTGTGCTGTCTTCTGCCTTCCCCGTTTCTCCAAAGCTCCCTTCTTTCTCCTCTCTGCTCTGGGAAAGGTACCCTTCCTTCTCTTCCACCACTCTGGCATTCATCCTATCCACAGCAGAACAGAATATAAACTGGGTGCCTGGGGGGCCTGTGAAATTTAAGAGCATGTTGCATAGGAATCAGCTTGGTGGCCATAAATTACAGAATAGTACCAATACCAAACCAAACTGGTATTCTTATAGATGCTGTAAATAAAAACATTAAATGATTTTTCTAAGTGTTTGATTTTTCATCTGTGGTTTATTCCCCTACTAAATTTTCCTAAAGGTCCATTTATTCAGCTTTGCAGGAAAATCTATTAAGCAGTTGTCCACTTGGCAGCAAGGGTGTGAGCCTCAGAGAGTGGGAACAGGTCCCAGTCAGCCTCTGATTTGTGGACTGCAGCAGATATACTTCCCCAGAAGCCTCTTGGACTCAGTTTCCTCACCAGTATGATGAGAAGCAAAAATTGCCATTTTCTGGAAAAGCACCTTTCCAAATTGAAAACAAGGAAACAGGAGCGACACAAAATCAAGCAATCCCATGGCTCTGGTGTTTGACATTTATGAAGAATCAATACACTCATAGCAGCCATGCATTCTGGTCCATGACACCAAGAAATTACGTAACTGTAATTAGAAAAATATCAACAAAGATGGTTATGTGCCAGCCAGGAAAAAAAAAAAAAAAACATTTTGAAGGTCAAAGGAGTTTTTCTTTCATTGTAAGACCCCAAAAGAGAATATTGTCCAGAAGTCTTTGTTTGGTATGAGAAATCTTCCTGGGTCCTTCCTCGCCAGCCATTCCTCCCTTCACTTCCATCCCTCCTAGAAAGACAGGCAAGCTGAGGACAGACAACGTGGGCTCAGGTCCTGGCTCTGAAATTTACTAGCTGCCATCTCTAACCCAGCTTCCTGGTAGGCATATTGTTGCTATCCAGTTTCCATCTCGTCAGCTTGGACTCACAATGACACCATGTACAACAGAGCAAAGCATTATCCCATCCTGCTTCATCCTCTTGATCACAACACACTTGAGTCCATCATGGGGGCTACTATGTCACTCCATCCCATGAAGGATTTCCCGTTTCCACCAACCATCTACTTTACCAATCATGAAGCACTTTTCTAGAGATTGGTCTTTCTTGATAATGTGTCAAAGCTAAGCAAGTCAGAGTCTCACCATCTTAAGGAAATATATGATTATATCTCTTCCAGATAGTACATGATCAAGAGCCGATGATACCGAAGGAAGAAGTCCAAGATGCATTGAAGGCATTGGCAAAGAGTAAGACTTCAGGAATTGATGGAATACAAATTGAAATCTTTCAACAAACTGATGCAGCCCTGAAGGCACTCACTCATCTATGCCAAGAAATTTGCAAGACAACTACCTAGCCAACTGACTAGAAGAGACCCATATTTATGCCCATTCCAAGAAAAAGGTGGAAATCATCAGAGTATCATTAATAATGCATACAAGTAAAATTTTGCTGATATCAGATGAATCTTGACTGAAAGCAAAGAACTCCAGAAAGATGTTTACCTATGCTTTATTGACTACATAAAGGCTTTCACTTGTGAGAATCATGATAAGCAATGGACAACATTTCACAGAAGGAGTATTCCGGAATGCTTTACTTGTACTTATGAGGAACCTGTACATAGACCAAGAGGCAGACGTTCGAACAGAACAAGGGAACACTGAGTTTAAAGCTGGAAAATGTGTGTGCCAGGGTTGTATTCTTTCAAGATACTTATTCAATCTGTATGCTGAACACATAATCCAAGAAGCTGAATTATATAAAGAAGAATGTGGCATCAGGATTGGAAGAAGACTCATTAACAACCTGTGATATGCAGATGATACAACCGTGCTTGCTGAAAGCAAAGAAGACTTAAAGTATTTACTGATGAAGATCAAAGACAACAGCCTTCGGTATGGGTTGCACCTCAATGTAAAAGAAACAAAAGTCCTCACCACTGGACCAACAAATCACTTCATCATAAATGGAGAAAAGATTGAAGTTGTCAAAAGGTTCACTTTTCTCGGATCAACCATCAACACCCATGGAAGTAGCAGTCAAAAACTCAAATGATGTATTGCATTAGGCAAATATGCTGTACAAACATCTTTAAAGTGTTCAAGAACAAAGATATCAATTTGAAGACTAATGTGTGCCTGATCCAAGCCATGGTATTTTCAATAATCTCATATGCATATAAAAGCTGGGCAATGAATAAGGAAGATCATAGGAGAATTGATGCATTTGAGTTATAGTATTGGAGGAAATTTTTGAAAGTACCATGGACTGCCAAAAGGATAAACCAATCTGTGTTGGAAGACAACCAGAATACTCCTTGGAGGCCAGGATGGCCAGACTTTGTCTCTCATACTTCGGACATATTATCAGGAATGACCAGTCCCTGGAGAAAGACATCATGTTTGGTAAAGTGGAGGGTCAGAGTAAAAGAGGAAACCCTCAGTGAGATAGATTGGCACAGTGGCAGCCACAATGGGTTCAAGCGTAGAGATTGTGAGGTTGACGTAGGACTAGGCAATGTTTCATTCTGTTGTGCATAGGGTCGCTATGAGTCAACTTAATAGCATCTAACAACATTTTCTTCTAAGGCTGATTTGTTCAACAACATATACACTGAGAAAACCTGCTGCAAAAGACTTCTTTCAAGTTTTGGAAAGCAACGATGTCACTTTGAAGGAAAAAGCACACCAGACCCAAAACAATGGTCTTTTCAATCACCTCATATGCACACAAAAGCTAGACAATAGAAAAGGAAGATTGGAGAATGGATGCATTTGAATTGTGTTTCTTGTAGGCAAAGTGGCTGAACAAGGGTCTAACTCCCAGGACTGTGCACAAATCAGTGCAAGCCTGGAACACGGTATCACTCTCCTGATGCCTACCATTGTGCACTAGGTACCAAGACCCACCTCCTCAGAGAAACCCTGCAGTTCCCCCTTGCATGTTGAGCCCATAAGCCCTGTGAGGAAAGGAACCTTCCATCCCCTATACTGGCTCAGGACTCCCCAGGATGCACTTGGAGGCATTGATCCTACAAGGAAACTCATGCTTGGAAGATATTACTCAATGATAAAGACAGGTGATAATGAGACACCACTGGACAGAGATGTCACCATCAACTACCAGGGAGATAAATGTCGTGGTCAGAGCTACATGGACTGTCTTTCCTAGACTCTGAAGAGTTTGGAAGAATTCAAATGAGGCTTTCCAATGCTGAAAACTCTATGGTGTCAATCTTACTCCAGAAACACCTGGGAAATTTGGTAGAAACTAGCCCCTACCCCAATGCCTTGTATGTTGCTTAGTCGTTTTGAGTTCTGAAACCCAGCAAGAACCTGAGTTAGGTGTGCAAGAATCAGGGCTGTCTTTTAAAGAATTGTCATCTGTATTTTTTTTTAACTAGGACAGATGTTCCAGGCTAGCTTCAGACTGTGTGGATCTATAGTCATTAAGTTCTCCTTGGCAGGCAGAAAGAAAAACCCAGAAAAACCAGTTGCCATTGAGTGGACAGCAACTCATGACTACCCCGTGTGTCAGAGTGCATTGGTGCTCCATGAGGTTTTCAATGGCTGATTTGTTGGAAGTACAGAACGAGGCCTTTGTTTCCAAGCACTTCTATGTAGACTTGAACCACCAATGATTCAATTAGCGACTGAGCCCATTAACTGTTTTCACTACTCAGGGACTCCCAGGCAGAAGTGGTAGAAATCCCTGAGGATATCAACCATGATCCTTTAGTCATGCATATTCTTACTTGTGTAATCTGGTCACCAACAATCTGTCTGCAGTTGTTATCATTCTCAGCAGAAGTCATGGGCTGAAAAATCCAGATCAGTTATGATTTTCTTTATTCCAATCTACGCCACACTCAGGGCTGTATTTTCCAACTACAGATTCTTCTTTGTGCCCAACTTTTGCATTCCAGTTACCAGTAATTATCAATACATCTTGACTGAATGTTTGATTAATTTCAGACTGAATAAATTGATTAAAAAAAATATTTAATTTCTTCATCTGGTACTACTGATTGTGGGTACATTTGAATAATAGTCTTATTAACTGATCTTCCTTTCACTGACAGCACTGATCTTGGAATGTTCTTTTTGAAGATGAATGCTAAGGCTTTCCTCTTCAGTTTATCATTCCTGGCATAGTAGAACATATTACTGTCTGATTTGAAATGGCCAATAGCAGTCCATTTCAGCTCACTGACACCTAAGATATAGATGTTCAAGCTTTTGCCTAGAACCATACTTTGTTCATTCCATAGTGTGATTATTCGTGTTGCTTGCAACTGTGTTTCTTCTCACTTTGAGTCATGCTACATCGGTGAATAAAGGCTCTGAATGCTTTGCATCATCCATGTCACTAATGTTGATTGAAACTGGTTCTGAATGATCCTTAGCAAAACTTTACTTGGGTGTTATAATAATGATACTGTTTGATAATTTCTGCATTCTACTGGATCAACTTTCTTTGCAATGTGCACATGACCTGGATTTTTCAGCCCACGACTTCTGCTGCAAATGATAACAACTGCAGGCCTGATTGTTGGTGACCAGATTACACAAGTAAGAATGTTGTTGTTGTTGTTGTTACGTTCCATCGAGTCAGTACCGATTCATAGCAATCCTATGCACAACAGAACGAAACACTGCCCAATCCTGGCCCAACCTCACTAATGTTGCCACGCTTGAGTCTATCGATGCTGCCATCTGGCCAATCCATCTCATTGGGGGTCTTCCTCTTTTTCTCTGACCCTCCACCCTGCCAAACATGATATCCTTCTCCAGCAACTTGTCCCTCCTGACAATATGTCCAAAGTATGAAAGACGAGGTTTGGCCATCTTGGCCTCCAAGGAGCACTCTGGCTACACTTCTTTCAAAAAGGATCTATTGGTTCTTTTGGCAGCCCATGGCACTTTCAGTATTCTCCTCCAACACCATAACTCAAATACGTCAATTCTTCTAGGGTCTTCCTTATTTACTGTCCAGCTTTCGCATGCTTATGAGGTTATTGAAAATACCATGGCTTGGGTCAGGTGCACCTTAGTCCTCAAGCTGACATCTTTGCTCTTCAACACTTTAAAAAGGTCTTGTGCAGTAGATTTGCCCAATGCAATACGTCCTTTGATATCTTGACTGCTGCTTCCATGAGTGTTGATAGTTGATCCAAGAAGAATGAAGTCCTTGACAACTTCAATCTTTTCTCCATTGATAAGAATGTTTTTTATTGGTCCATTGGTGAGGATTTTTGTTTTCTTGACATTGCGATGCAATTCATACCGAAGGCTGTGCTCATTGATCTTAATCAGTAAATGTTTTAAGTCCTCTTCACTTTCAGCAAGCAAGGTTGTATCATTTGCATATTGCATGTTGTTAATGAATCTTCCTCCAATCCTCATGCCACGTTTTTCTTCATAGAACCCAGCTTCTTGGATTATTTGCTCAGCATTCAGGTTGAATAAGTATAGTGAAAGAATACAACCTTGTCGTACACCTTTCTTAATTTTAAACCATTCAGTGTTCCCATGTTCTGTTTGAACAACTGCCTCTTGGTCCATGTACAGTGTTCCAGAATACTCATACTTCGCAATGTTGTCCGTAGCTTGTCAAGTAAGAATGTGCATAACTAAATGATCGTAGTTGATACATGGAGGTGGTGGCTGTTCCTCAGTCATATTTTGAGTATGTTCCAACCTGAGCACTCATTTTCCAGCACTATATCAGACAATTTTCCATTGCTATGCATGAGTTTTTCACTGACCAATTTTTTAGAAGTAGATCGCCAGGTCCTTCTTCCTAGTCTGTCTTAGTTTAGAAGCTTCACTGAAGCCTGTTCACCATGGTTGACCCTGTCGATATCTGAAATAGCTTCCAGCACCACAGGAACATGCAAGTCACCACAGTATGACAAACTTAAAGACAAGTGGTGGTCATCCAAGAAATTTGAAAGACATTTACCAGGCCAACTGAATGGGATATCTGTGCCCATTCCAAAGAAAGGTGATCCAACAAATTGCAGAAATTATTAAACAGTGTCATTATATCACACCCAAGTAAAGTTTTGCTAAAGATCATTCAAAAACAGTTTCAGTCAACAGGAAATTTCCAGAAATCCAAGCCAGTTTCAGAAAAGAACATGGAATGAAGACTGATATAGCTAATGTCAGATGATCTTGGCTGAAAGCAGAGAATACCAGAAAGATGTCTACCTGTACTTTATTAGCTATTCAAGAGCATTCGGCTGTGTGGATCATAGCAAATTATGGATCACATTTTGAAGAATAGGAATCCCAGAACACCTAAGTGCCCTCATATGGAGCCTATACATAGACCAAGAAGCAGTTGTTCAAACATAGTAAGGGAATACTGCATGATTTTAAATCAGGAAAGGTATGTGTCTGGGTTGTATCCTTTCACCATACCCATTCAATCTTTATGCTGATCAAATCATCCGAGAAGCTGAACTATTTGAAGAAAAATGCAGCATCAATATTGGGGGAAGAGTCATTGACAACCTGTGATGTGTAGATGAGACAACCTTGCAGAAAGGGAGGAGGACTTGAATTACTTACTGATGAAGATCAAAGACTGCAGTCCTTAGTATAGATAACACTTTAACATAAAGAAAACAAAAATCCTCACAACTGGACCAATAGACAACATCATGCTAAATTGAAAAGTAGTGGTTTTCAATGATTTCATTTTACTTGGATCCACAATCAGTACTAATGGAAGCAGGTGTCAAGAAATCAAATGCCGTATTTGTTATTGTTGTTGTCAGGTGCCATCGAGTCAGAACTGACTCATATCGATCCCATGCACAGCAGAATGAAACAATGTTCTATCCTGGGCCAACCTCACTACCGCTGCCACACTTGAGTCCATCAATGATGCCACCTGGCTGATCCATCTCGTTGGGGGTCTTCCTCTTTTTCTCTGACCTTCCACCCTACCAGCATGACGTATAGCATTGAGTAAATCTGCTGCAAAAGATCTCTTTAAGAGTTCAAAAATAAAGATGTCAGTTCAAGAGCTAAAGTGCATCTGGTCTATTCCATGGTATTTTTCAATCACCTCATATACAAAGGAAAGCTGGACAATGCATGAGGAAAACCAAAGAAGAATTGATACATTTAAATTATGGTGTCGGCAAAGGATATTTAATATACCATGAACTGCTTGGGAGAAGTTTAGCCAGAATGTTCCTTTGAAGTGAAGATGGTGACACTTCATCTCACATACTTTGGACATGTTATCAGGAGTGACCAGTCCTTGGAGAAGGGCATCATGCTTAGTAAAACAGAAGGCCAATGAAAAAGAGGAAGACTCTCAGCAAGATGGATTAACTCAGTGGCTGCAACAATGGGCGCAAACATAGGAATGGTTGTGAGGATGGCGCAGCATCAGGCAGTGTTTCATTCTATTGCACTATGAAAAAAACTTAATGGTGCCTAAAAAAAACTTGATGACACCTAAAAACAACAACTACTAGCTACATTCAGAAGAGAAAAAAAAAAAAGAGGTCATTTATTAAAAGTTCCTCCAAGCTAGAAAGGAGGCAAGGAAGACTGGTACAAGGGCAGAAAGGACAAACTCACTCTCCACCTTACCTTGCCCATCTCCACTCCCTGACAAGAGAAAGCTCCCATCAATAAGGTAATAAAAGTACAAAGGAGAAAATCTCTGCCAGCCAATCTTACATAATGCAAGCTTGATTCATGTGGCAAGTCAAAACACTCTTCTGAGATTAGAATAATCTTATTTCATTGGAAACAACATAATATCTGAAGTAGAGAAAACTTTCCACTCTATACTTAGCTGAATTCACCAAGAAGAACGGCGATCAGAAAGAAGGTCTGGACCCCCGTGATCAAGATTCAGCTTACTGGTAGGGGCCCACTCCTCCCAGAGTTCACGACAAGGGCACTGTGATCAAGACTTAGTTTACCATAAAGGACCAGAAGTTCACCAGAACCAAGGTTCAGTTTACTGTAAAGGACCCACAACTCTCTGGGTTCTGCTCATATTGGGGGCATCCTGGTTTCCATATTTATTCACCTTCTGGACACATAGCACAAAAGTTCTACCACCAACAACAGAAAGAGCCATCTTTGTTACAAACTTGAGGTGTATATCAGGGCCAGGAAGACCCACACTGCCCTAGAACAACCCTTTAGAAGGACTCCTGGGGCTTATCCACCCATCCCATGATAACTCTGCAGTCAACACAGCCTGGGACATCACCACATGGTAGGTGTTTCACAAATGTTGAGTGACAGATGCCACAACAAGAATTACACCCAAGGCAATAAAACTAGGGGAGCCATCTGGAGCCATACAACTAGGCATTATTTCTTCTCTTCTGGTCTGGAAGACCATGTAGTCAACTCACTGCTTTTGCTCTGGCTGCCAGGAAACTCAACTGAATGTGTGAGAACCTCTTAGCCTTCTGTTTGTCTCCTCTATTATCTGTTCTCAACCATCTACTCTGATGGGGATTTCCTCTTGTTCTAATTTAACAAGTGTTGAACCATCGTAAGTATTCACATATTTCTATGGTAGCTGTCTTGAAGCCTTTGTGGAATGGAGCAGGACAGGAATCGATCAGGGAAACAGATGAGATTCGTGAGCCAAATTCTACCCAGTGGAGCACTGTAGTAAGCAATTCAGGGAGCATCTTTCATCACCCCACTTTCCACACACTCATAATGACACAGGTTAGACTCTGGACACAGAAGATGCTCTGTATTTTCTAGTTGGAACCTTGTAACAACCATAAGGTCATCAGAACCAGTGGATGAAGACATGGAGAGAAAGGTCACAGGCCATGTTATTCATCCAAAGTCCTAAGTCCAATGAGTGCCAGCCCAGTGAACCCTGATATGTCGAACATCTCCCTGCACTGCACATCAAGATGGAAAGAGGTCTTATGCCCACAGGACCAGGTGCTGCTTCTTCATGACGTTACCATTCAAAAGATATCACTGAATCCATGGCATCGCCAGCCCCCTCCTCTCCCACTGACGTCAGCATTACCATTCAAAAGATATCACTGAACTCATGGCATCACCAGCCCCCTCCTCTCACACTGACGTCAACACCCATGACATCACCTCCCATGGCATCACCTCCCCCTATAATATCACTACCTTATGACATCACCACCCCATGATGTCACCACCTCCATTGGGTCCCCACACACCGGTCTCACCAGGAAGATAAAGGGAAATAGATTTTATTAAGAATTCTTTTAATCCATCAGTCTTCTGAGGTCTGTGTTTTCCCCATTTTGTGGATGAGGAAACTGCAGCTCAGAAGGAATACCAAATTTGGACTTGGCCTCACGGCTAATAAATAAAGACACTTTATTGATTTCCTATGGCTACCATAACAAAGTGGCCCAAACTGTGTGGCTTACAATGACAGACATTTACAGTTCTAGAAGCTAGGAGTCCAAATCCAGGGTGTCAGCAGGACCATGTTCTCTCTGAAGGCTCTAGAGGAGAACTTTCAAAGTCTGTCCCCCAGTTCTCCTTGGCTTGTGACCACATCACTCCATCTCTGCTGCCATCTTCACATGGCCCACTTCTCTGTGTTTCTCTGTGTCTCTTATTCTCTTTTATAAATACACCACTGAGATTGGGTTGTTGTTGTGAAGTGCTGTGAAGTAGGTTCTGACTCAGATACCCTGTCTATAGGGTTTCCAAGGAGTGGCTAGCGAGTTTGACACATGAACCCTTCAGTTAGCAGTCCAGTACTTATCCTACAGCACCACACCAGGACTCCAGAGTGGGTTTAGGACCCACCTTATTCCAA
Organism: Chrysochloris asiatica; assembly: GCF_000296735.1. Lineage (NCBI taxonomy): Eukaryota > Metazoa > Chordata > Mammalia > Afrosoricida > Chrysochloridae > Chrysochloris > Chrysochloris asiatica. Next base: position 4,357,117 of record NW_006408691.1, on the reverse strand, counting down.
TGTGACCTCATGTTAGTCTAACTGATGACATCCCCAAAGGCCATACTTCCAAACAAGGTCTTGATAACAAGATAGTAAGGACTTACACATATCTTTTAGGGGGACACAATTCGACCTATAGCAGGTGCCAAGACTCAACATCGGATGAGGCCAGCATCCTTCTTCCAATGGAGCTGACAATAAAGTACCCAGAGACACTCCAGGCAAGACTCAAAGGGCCTGGTGTGATGTTGAACCTGGACAAATAGAGTGTCTCAGCTTAATTTAATAAGAAACAATCTTTCCAGCTCACAGATAAATGCTTCCTATAGACTGGCCGGGACACTGAGCCATGGCCTCCTTGCTAAATACTCACAGCTTCTTCCTATGGAGGACGCCAGAACTTCTGGTTTCTTTAGCTTGTTATACATATAAAGTAGTATCTTGAATGTTTGTCTGGGAGGGTCAGACCTTTAATTAATGAGTTATCTAAAGTATGTAAGGTAAAGTTCCTGAGCCTGTAAGAGGAGTCTTGACACCAGAGGCCAAAGACTGGACTATCACATAGAATATCATCCAACAAAGAGAGCCCTGTGGTCATATCAGGTATCATAACCAGATGCAGAGACATGAGGCTGGGAACACCACACACACACACTTATCCCAAGGAGCCTGTCCCCACCCCTGTCCCAAACTGCACATACTCCATCCATTGCTCTGCACCTCTTCTCTGGCTTGCTCTCCATCCCTTCTTCAACCCTGCTCAAACCTCCCCATGCTTCCAGGCCCAGCCCAAAGTTCCCTCATATGAAGCCCTAGTTGGAGCTTCCTGTGCACCATCAGTACCCTTAGAGTGACTAACCCAGCTCATTGTTCCTGAAATGGTGTCTCCCCATAGAGACCTTAGAGAAAGAACACAGACCAGGGATCCATATTTCTTGCACTGACTCATCGTTGGTGAAGATGGATTTAGGGACTAGAGGTCCAATGGACCAGGTTGCCTGACCAGAAGGACATTGGCCTGGAAGACTAAATCAATAGCCTTTAATACCCAACCCCCACAGCCTAGGTCTAGTGTACCCTTCACTTAACTCAGTGCACAGGTAACTCCTCCATTGCCAATCCACCAGAGGCCCCCAAAAGGGATTGTGGTAGGCAGAATTCCAAGATGATCCCTAGTGACCCATGCCCTTGTACAATGCTCTCCCTTTGAAGGAGTGGGTACCACCCCTTAAGTGTGCTATTTTGATGGTAAAGGCGTTTGGAAGAGGTTCCTAATCAATGTTGTTGTTAGGTGCTTCCAAGTAGATACTGACTCATAACAATCTTATGCAAAACAGAATGAAACACTGCTCGGTCCTACACCAGCCTCACATACATTGCTGTTCTTGAACACATTGCTGCTGCCACTGTGCCTCATTGGGGATCTTCCTTTTTTTCTCCAACCTTCCACTTTACCCCTCCTAATAATATGTTAGAAGTATGAGAGATGAAATCTGGTCGCCCTAGCTTCTAAGAAGCATTCTAACTATACTTTTTCCAACACAGATTTGTTTGATCTTTCTTTTAATGATCCATGGTACTTTTAATATTCTTCTCCAACACAATAACTCAAACACAAGTTCTTCTATGGTCTTTTTTATTCATTGTCCAACTTTCACATGCATATGAGGTTATTGAAAATACCATGACTTGGGTCAAGTGCACCTTAGTCCTCAAACTGACGTCTTTGTTCTTGAAAACGTTGAAGAAGTCTTGTATAGCATGTTTGCCTAATGAAAAATATGTCATTTGATTTCTTGACTGCTGTTTCCATGAGTGTTGCTGGTTGATCTGATCAAAATGAAGTCTTTGACAAATTTAATCTTTTCTCTATGTATCATGATGTTGTTTATCGGTCCCGTGATAAGGACCAATTAATCAATGTTGTTGTTGTTGTTAAGTACTGTGGAGTCAGTTCTGACTCATAGTGACCTTGCCCAGGGTTTCCAAAGCTGTAAATCTTTATGGGAACAGAGAGCCTCATCTTTCTTCCGTGGAACAGCTGGTAGTTTCAAACTGCAGATCTTGAGGTTAGCAGCCCGTAACCACTATGCTACCAGAGCTGCTTAATTAATCAATAGAGTTCATCAAAAGGGTAATTGTCCTACTAGGGCCTGAACTAATGAGATGAGTACTTAAAAGGGAGTCTACATGTCTGACATAGAAGAAGCCAGGAAGACGCATTCCTGCTGCCTTGGAAGAAAGCAAACCTCCAAACCTGTGGAGGCTGTGTGACAAGGAACTCCAGGTGGCCATTAGCAGTTGAAAGTACTTCCAGACAATAGCCAGCATGAAAACAAGGGCCTTAGTCCTATAATCCCAGGACATGAATCCTACCAATCTGATTCCTGATTGAGTTTGAAAGAGGACCCTGATTTCCAGAAAGGAACACAGCACCAGTCAACCCATGTAAGACTGTGAGTTCATAAAGAGGTGGTGTTTTAAGCCACTAAGTCTGTGGTTATTTGATATGAAACATAGATAACTATTCTAGGAGGGATGCCTGGACTCCCTCCACTCCATCCTATGAGCCAAGGAGAACAAACAGTCAGGATAAAGCATGATACTGCAAAGGCATCTTTTAAACTTTTAATCAATACTTTGTATTCAGACGTATATGCTCCTGATATTAAAAAAGGACTTGAGGCAGAACCACTTTATAAAATGTGCTCTTATCTTTATAACCTCAAACAAGAAATAAGCTTTCGGGCAGTGACATCACTCAGGTTGGCATCTTCCAGTGTCATGGTGTCATGCCCCCAGGGACTTTTTCCCATACTTGTTGTTGTTGTTGTTGTTGTTGTTGTTGTTGTTAGGTGTCATCGAGTCGATTCTGAGCCATAGCGACCTTATGCACAGCAGAATTTCTGTAGCTGTTAAATGCCATCAGACTCATAGCAACCCTGCATAGGGTTTCCAGTGAGCAGCTGGTGGGACTGAACATTTATTATCAATTTTCACCACAGAACAATATGGGATTAAAAAAAAGAAAAACATTGTAAATTGCTTAAATATAATATTTCTTAGATTAAATGACTCCTGGTGTGGGTGCCGTAGGATAACACTGGATTGCATACCGCAAGGTCGCTATGAGTCGGAACCAATTCAACAGCAATTAACAACAACAACAACGAATACTAATAACAAACTTGTTTTGTGAAATCTCTCTACATTGAATTACAATGTTGTTGTTGTTGTTAAGTGCCTTCGAGTCGGTTCTGACCCATAGCGACCCTGTACAGGGTTTCCGAGGGTGTAAATCTTTACAGGAGTAGAAAGCCTCATCTTTCTCCCGCGGAGCGGCTGGTAGTTTCGAACCACTGACCTTAAGGTTCGCAGCCCGATTTGTAACCACTACGCTACAATACTATCCGTTAAAACATTATTAGTATCTGAACGGTACTCTCTTCTTTTGATACAGGTTCACAAGTACTAATTACCACAAATAGTAGCTAAAATTAGAAAATTTGACAAAATCAGTTACTACAAAGACACCAGAATGTGTCTGGTGCTTGTAGCACATGCAGATGAAACTGACTTATTTGAAGCCTAATTGTCATTTGGTAATAATGACAACTCCGGCCTACAGCAGTCAGAAGGCTCAAAATAGTAAATAAGCAAAGAGTTTTAGCCTTGGAGGTACACTGATAAATGTTAAGTTGGGCATGCAAAAATAGTTTTGTTGTTGTTGTTATAACAAACTACAGGGATATTTTAATTTTAAAAAATAAGAATGGTCTGCTGAACCACAGCACAAAAATTATACAGACAGTCATTTTGGCGTCACCCCTCTGACAGTGTCACCCTGTGCATCCCCACCCTGTCCCTCTAGGGTCCTCACTGCTTTAAGGTCTGTGTGAACAACAACCCTGAGGGCAGATATAATGAGCCTTCCTTTTAGCAGAAAGTTTTGATTCTATCACCAGCTGCTGAGAGTAAGCGAGAATCATTTGGACCCTTTGTCCAAGGTCTCTGTCCTTCGTTAGTGCAAGTTCTTCCCTAAGCACCTGGAATGACACTAGAAATTTTCTAGGGAGGTGATTCTAATGAAAATTAAAGCATAGACACACTAGGAGAGCCACATTGCCTCCTGCCCAACTCGGACATGCGGTAATGTATAGAATTCCTTGTAGCACAAACTGCTTTTAAACTAAGCGCAGAAGTAATTTTAGGGCCTACAGTTAAGATGCCACAGTGATGAATGTGTTTGATGACTCCCTTTATATATATATATTAAAAAAAAATACTGCAGCATTTGTTGTTTTTATAGTCATCGTCTCTCTGGAGCTTTGTTTGTTTTTGATCTTTTAAATGTGTTTCATAAGATCACTCTGCAAAGCCCCAGGAGAACTGAGGAGGTAAAAGCTATGCTTCCAGGTGGGGGATGAGGAGGAATAGCCAGAGACTGACTTCTAATTATAAGCCAATCACTGTCTAGTGCTCCCTGGAGTTTTTAATGGATGGTTCTGGTAAAGTAGACCACCAGCTCTTTTTTCTGAGACACCTCGGGTGGACTCAAACCGCCAGCCTTTCAGGTTAGCAGCCAAGTGTGTTTACCATTTGTACCACCCAGAACTCCCCCTTCTAATTATAGGTCCTTCTAGAATATTTAGGAACACAAATAGTGCCATGGTTAACCATTAGACTGCTAAACATGTTCGGTGGTCATCAATTCAAACCCATAAGCTACTTCATGGAAGAAAGATGTGATAATCTACTTCAATGAAGATTGTTGTTGTTGTTAGGTGCCATTGAGTCGGTACAGACCCATAGCGACCTTATGCACAGCAGAACGAAACACTGCCCAATTCTGGGCCAACCTTATTACTGTTGCCACGCTTGAGTCCATCGATGCTGCTACTTGGCCAATCCATCTCATTGGGGGTCTTCATCTTTTGCTCTGACCCTCCACCTTACCAAACATGATATCCTTCTCCAGTGACTGGTCCTTCCTGAAAAAATGTCCAAAGTATAAGAGACGAAGTTTGGCCATCTTGGCCTCTAAGGAGCACTCTGGCTGCACTTCTTCAAAAAGGATCTATTGGTTCTTTTGGCAGTCCATGGCACTTTCAATATTCTCCTCCAACACCATAACTCAAAGGCATCAATTCCTCTACGGTCTTCCTTATTCACTGTCCAGCTTTCACATGTATATGAGGTTATTGAAAATACCATGGCTTGGGTCAGGCACACCTTAGTTCTCAAGCTGACATCTTTGCTCTTCAACACTTTAAAAAGGTCTTGTGCA
>NW_006408691.1:4348746-4350923 GCF_000296735.1 Chrysochloris asiatica | reverse complement strand
CAGGAATTGATGGAATACAATCTATTTCTTGAAATCTTTCAAGAAAGTGAGGTGGCACAGGAGGCACTCACTCATCTCTGCCAAGAAATATGGAAGACAACTATCTGGCCGACTGATTGGAAGAGATCCATATTTGTGGCCATTCCAAAGAGAGGTGACCCAACCGAATGCGGAAATCATTGGACAATCTCTTTGATCCATGAGGATGGCTGTTGTTAAGTGCCGTCGAATCATTTCTGACTCATAGAAACCTTGCAAAGGGTTTCTGAGGCTTTAGAACTTGGCATCTTTCTCTACAGTAAAGAAAATCCTATGGATGGAAACAGTTTTACTTTGTGACTATGAGTCAGAATCACTACAGTCAGTCCTCCATATCTGTGGCTGCTGCATCTGCAGATCCAAAAACCAACGATGGAAAATATTAAAACCAAAAGCAATTAAATAGGCTGTTTGGAGTGGGACGGAGCAGATACAAGATCAAGAGAGCACTCCTATCTCAGAGGTCTGACCAATTATAGTTCATTTATGTGTCTCTGTGTGCACCTCCACTCTGGTGACTAGAGGGGGTGCCTGAGTGAGTGGACACTCCCTACCACCGGAAGGTTCTATTATGCACACGCAGGAATCTGCCCAGCGAAGATCACTGGTCCCAGAATTGAAGAAGGGGGAGGAGTCTACAGGAACAGCTTAAAACCTAAGGGTCTTCAAAAATGGCTCAGGCCAACCCTGTGCTCTTTCTCACTAGGAGAAACACCTGAACGGGCTTGAGGAGAAGTGAAAGAAGCAAAAAAGCAAAAGGCCAAAAACTAAATCTTGAGTTATATCATAAGGAGCAACAGTACCATCTTGAAATTGCTCAGGCGGCCTTGAAGTCAAGAAGCTGAAAAAGCAACATTAAAGTCTTACTCATAACAACTGAATTTAACTTTAAAAATCTGTGCGTGCTTCCTATGAGTAAAAAAAAAGAACAATTTCAAAGAATTTTAGGGAGCAGTGTTTGTTTTTTAATAAAAAGCTCACAGAGCAGTTTCTTAGCTCTGACAAGGTCTTCAGCTCACATGTTTTACTGCTTGAGGCCAAGTAAATACGTGGTCACTGGGAAGCAAACAAAGGTTCTGTCACCTGTGTTCAGAAAGCTGAAAAATACTCAACAACAACCATTCAGATGAGGGGAAAATAACAGTCATTCAAAGCTAAAGGCCAGCATGGATAAACAGGTCTGTCTCCCCTTCCCTTCAATGAAGTCTTACAAATGAAGTTTTGGGATCCAACACGTACTCATATCTCGAATCAAATGAGCTTCTCAGAGGCTTCCTCAGCCTCAAGCCCACCATTGCTGAGTAACCCCTGCCCTCCCTTGTAAACAAACAAAAGTTTAGCTCCCTTGGCCATTCAGATTGTAGGAGCCAATTACATTTGTCCTACCGTTGGATTCAGGCTCCAGGACCCCAAACAACCATAGAATGGCATCAAGATAAGCTCAGAAGATGGGCCAAAGCATCTCTTTCTTGCTGGCAGCTACCTGATATCTGTTCTCAAGAGAGAAGTGGGACTCAATTTCTAATAAAGGAAGAGCAGAATTTGCCAAGTAAGCAAGTCTCTTTAGAAATCATTCATTGAGATTATCAAACAGCTTTTCTCTTCTTAGAAGTCCCCAAGTGGTACAAACAATTCAGCTCTTGCCTACTAACTGAAAGACTGCTGATTCAGTCCACTGTGAAGAAAGGCCTGTTGACCTCCTTCCAAACAATCCACCACGGAAAACCCCATGGTTTTCTACTCTGGTGTATGTAGGGTCACCATGAGCCCAAGTCAACAGAAAATTTTATTTTTTTCCTCTTCTTGCACAATGATTCTAGCCAGAAAATAGTACTGATAATAAATATAACTAGCACTTATTCAAGACATACCATAAGCATGGATAAAAGCTCATTTTCATCCTTTGTAAATCTCCAGAGAACGTGCTATTATTATGCCCATTTCACAGATGAAACAACTGAGCCTTGGCTAGGTGCTGTAAAATTCCCACAGGCTGTAAGTGACCCCCAAAAAAAATCAGTCAGCTAGTGCTAAAAGCCCAGCCCTTGGTCACTTTCTCTACCAAGAGAAACAAGATTATTTCAAATGTTGATCCTTCTTCTGACAATGTTGTTGTTGTTGTCAGGTGCCATCGAGTC
>NW_006408691.1:4344335-4347871 GCF_000296735.1 Chrysochloris asiatica | reverse complement strand
CATGTTCTGTTCGAACAACTGCTTCTTGGTCTAGGTACAGATTTCTCAGAAGTACAATTAAGTGTTCTGGAATACTCATACTTCTCAATGTTGTCTATAGCTTGTCATGATCCACACAATTGAAAGCCTTTGCGTAGTCAATAAAGCACAGGTAAACATCCTTCTGGTATTTCTTCTGACAATAATATGTGTTTATTTTAGAACATCTAGAAAAGATTTTTTTTAAGTTGAAACTCCCCCAACTAACTCCCAACTGTCTAGCCAAGATTCTCATTAATAACAGCAATGATCTTTAGGGGTCTGTGCTTTCAGTATTTTCTACTTTTAAAAAATAAACAGAAAGAATTGGATGTTTTCTATACTATGTTTTACCCTAGTTTTTTTGTTTTGTTTTGTTTTGTTTTCCTTAGGGTCAAGTTGTTCTTACTTGACAGATGACCTTTCAGGCTCTGGAGTCCAGTGCTGCGTCCACCCACCTCTTTCCTTGCTTGTTCAACCCCCATTGTTTGGTGGGGCTACAGGTTATCCCTCCACTAGGTGTCTGAACCTGCTGGCTCTCTGGAAACCACTTGTTTTAGAACAATCAAAGTGGCTGCTGTTCAGTGAACTGGGCTGAGCCCCCTGCTGCCTGTCACTGCCCCTGGACATCATGTCATCATTCCTGAAGCATCAAGCCAGTCTCCACATGCCTCTGCAGTGTCCAATAAGTCCCATGTATCTAATACGCCCCACAGAGCAACACAAGTGTCACCCAGAGAGGAGTCAGAGAGGGAAGAGGAACAAAAAAACAATAAAGCTGTCACTTTCCCCTCATGGTGCTCTGGCCTTTAGATTCAAAAAGCAATCTTAAAAATAGAATTAGTAATAATAAGGAAACCAGAAAATGGAGAGAAACAAAGCAACAGGGAAGGAGCAGCCAGGAGGCTGTACTCCAAAAGTGACTTTCATTTCAAATGTGGCTTTTATAAAAATCTTGTCTTTATTTCTAAAACACTCCCATTGATGTTTGCTAACTTCATCCTGGCCTTAGGCAATGACAACACTTTTTATGTCATCATAATACAATACTTCAGACATGTTATCAGGAGGGACCAGTCCCTGAAGAAGACATCATGGTAAAATTGGAGGGTCAATAGAAAAGAGGCAAAACCCCTTCAATGAGATGGACTAGCACAGTGGCAGCAGTAGGCTCCAGCATACCATCAGTTCTGAGGATGGCACAGGACCAGGAAGTGTTTCATTCTGTTGTTCATGAGTCAGAACGATTCAACATCACCTAATGATGCAAAATACTCTGGGCATAAAGTTAGAGAGAGAGGCTGGAAGGTTGTCTCTTCTGGAGTGATCATGGCAACCACTCACAAATCCCACATGAGGTCTCATCCAGAATGCAGGGCTGAGGCTCCTGGAGGGAGCATCCCTGTCTCAATGCAAGCAAACCCTGGGGTATAGAAAGTACATCCTTTGAGCACCTTGCTTCTTGCTATTTTCTCCTCCGAAGGTCCTGGGTGGGCAAGCCTTCTGCTGGGGTTCAAGGGGAGGACAGGTTGAATCACCCACTGCTTCTCAGCTTATTATGAGGGTTCTACCCTTGGCTGGCTAAATGTCCAGACAAGACGTTCTGCAGGACACATACTGTGGTCAGCCTTGTCTGTTCAAGGAGCACACACCCTCAAGAATACAGTCTTAGCCCACACACCTCTTTTGGTTTCAGGTATTAGAGACCTGCTGGTCTAAGCAGAGAGAGTGAAGGATAGACTGAGACACACAGAGAGCTATGAGCTCAGCTTCTGCAGCAGCGCTGTGTGAAGGCACGAAGCCAGTTCTCCACACACCTGCTTCACTTTTCTCTCTCCTGACAAGCCATCTGTCTGCATCAATGTGCCCAGAGCTGAAGGTGTCTACCCTGCTCTCGAACCACATGTTCCTGTTCTAAGGGCCAGAGCAGACTCACCTGGGTGTCCCCAGAGACAGAAAACTATGAGCCCAACCTCATGGGGTATGCACCCCTGAGCCAGCCAACTAGTGCAGGGATTTCTAGGGAACCGACTCTGTGGTTCTGGAAGGGGTATGAGTATATTACAGATAATGAGAAAAGGGTGATAGTAACAAAGACACCCCCAAGAAGGTCAGCCTCAAACATGCCTTAGTGCACATTGCCATCCCAACAGTTTCCACATCTGACCCTTCCATTCCTCTGCTGGAAACTCATAGTGAGAATGCCTCAGCCGTGGTCCAGAGACCATTCTGGGAGGGCTGTGAATAACAGAGGGAGTTGGACTTGAGTTTAATCCATGCTAGCTGGGTGATTTACAGCAAGTTACTACCCACTCCGAATCACAGGTCCTCCAGCAGAACATATGCCAACTCTACAATTTCTACATATACAATTGGGTGGCATTCATTGCATTCTTTGAGTTGTTCAACCATTCTTACCCTCCTTTCTGAGTTGTTCATCCCCATTAACATAAACTCTCTGCACCTTAAGTTTTCTATCTAATCTTTTGAATTGCTTTTGTCAATTTGATCCCATAATGATGGTTCTTTAAAAACAACAATGCTTAAGGCAAACATTCTTTACTAGTAAACTATTATTTGGTTTTAAGAAGATTCCATGGGATATTTTTTTCTTTTGTTTTCTAATAAAAACAAAATCAACATTTATTCTGCAATTATCTAATCTTGTACATTTATTAATCACAATTTGGGAATCTATCTACATCCATAACTACATTTTTAAAAATAAAACTGATGAATATGTTGATGTTAAGTATATTGAGTCATTTCCGACTCATAGCGACCCTGTGTAGTTTCCCAGGAGCAGCTGGTGTAGAACCTCCAACCTTGTGTTCAAATCGATCTCACAGTCCAGTGTTTATCCTACAGCACCACACCAGGAATCAATGGATATATAAATAGGGAACACAGTGGCTCCATACGATAAGCACTGGAGTCTGCCAACAATTCAGTGGGAGAAAGATGAGGCTTTCTGCTCCTGCAAAGATTGACAGCCTCAACGATGCTTCATAAAAGGGTTGCTAAGATTCACACTCTACTGCTGGCACTTAAAAACAACAAATATATATATGGCTTTTAAAAAGCATTTGCCAGAGGAAGTAAAACTCTCTCTATTTGTAGACGATATGATCCTATACATAGAAAACCCAAAAGACTCAGTAAAACAACTACTGGACCTCACTGGAAGATTCAGCAAAATGGCAGAGTATAAGATCAACATACAAAAATCAGTTGGATTCCTGTATAATAACAATGACAGCACTAAATAGAACATTAGGAAAACAATACCATTTACAATAGCCACCCAAAGGATGAAATATCTAAAAATAAACATAGCCAGAGAAACAAAGGACCTATACAAAGAAAACTTTAAAACACTACTACAAGAAACCAAAAGAGACTTACAAAAATGGAAGAATATACCATGCTCCTGGATAGGAACATTTAACATTGTGAAAATGTCAATACTGCCCAAAGCAATTTACACATATAATGCAATCCCAATCCAGATTCCAATG
>NW_006408691.1:4342415-4343770 GCF_000296735.1 Chrysochloris asiatica | reverse complement strand
AAGAGTAAAAGGGAACCCACAGAATGGGAAAAAAATCTTTTGCAATGATACATCAGACAAGGGATTAATCTCTAAAATATATAGGAACCTACAACACCTCTACAAGAAAAAGACAAATAACCCAATTAAAAATTGGGCACATGGCATGAACAGACATTTCATCAAGGAAGAGATTCGGTCAGCCAACAAACATATGAAGAAATATTCACGATCATTACCCATTAGAGAGATACAAATCAAAACAACAATGAGATTTCATCTCACACCAGCAATAACAGAAAAGATCAAAAAAGTAGAGGACAATAAATGCTGACAGTGCTGTGGAGAGACTGGAGTGTTCCTGTATTGCTGGTGGGATTGCAAAATGGCCCAACCACTCTGGAAAACAGTATGGTGCTTCCTCAGAAAGTTGGAAATGCAAATACCTTATGATCCAGCAATTCCTCTACTTGGTATTTACCCACAAGAAATATAAGCCATAGCATGAGTAGATATATGTGCACCAATGCATCAACTGAAGAATAGATAAACAATGGTACATACAAACAATGGAATATTATGCTATCTTGAAGAAGAAGAATGAAGCTGCAAGCTGCCACATAACATGGTTGAACCTTAAGGACATTAATGCTGAGTGAAATTAGTCAGTCACAAAAGGAGAAATACTGCATAGGACCATTATTGTAAAAGCTTAAGAAAAAAATACTCACACTAAAAGGGGAAAAAGAAAACAAGAAAAATCCTTTGTTGGTTACCAGGGTGTAGGGGGTGGGGTGAGGGAGGGAGGGGAAGTTGGAGAACAGGATAGAGAATAGACACATGGTAATTTGGGTGTTGGTGGGGGCAATACACAAGAAGGGGAAGGAGAAAGGGAAAACGAAGTGGATGGGAGAACATTTAGTCAGGTTTGCATGGACTAAGTGGGACAGAGGTAAATAATGATGTATGTTCAACCTTGAAACAACAGGGCTCTGGTATACAGGAATTAAGGCATGGTTTGAATGGGTACAAGAGAGGAAATAATGTTAAGATGCTTGACTGTCTTATGAATCTTGGTTTCCCTTGCCTACTACTGTAAAATAGACGCTTGAGGAGAAGAGAAAGGAATAGCCATAAATGTCACTATAGAAAGCTTGTAAACCCATCTTTGGCCTATAACTGATTGTTGTTATTGTTGTCAGGTGCCATCAAGTCGGAACTGACTCATTGAGACCCCATGCACAGCAGAACGAAACAATGTCTGATCCTGGGCCAACCCCACCACCGCTGCCACACTTGATGCCATCAATGATGCCACCTGGCTGATCCATCTCGTTGGGGGTCTTCCTCTTTTTCTCTGACCCTCCATCTTACCC
>NW_006408691.1:4317757-4341035 GCF_000296735.1 Chrysochloris asiatica | reverse complement strand
AGGTAGACTTTTGTAACAAAAGGAGGGGAGTGGTTGATCTTGCAGCCCAGGAGCAAAGGACCCTAGGACTACCAAGGGAGAAGAGCAGAGTGCGGAACCCTATCCAGAGAAGCAGCGATGTCAGAGATGGAGGCAGAGATGATAATGTGGAGAGATAGAGTGGCTGGGGACTCTAGACTCAAGGAGGGAGAGGGGCTGTGTGTTGGATGCCAGGGGGCTGGCATGCAGAGTATACCCTTTGATTGTCTGAATGATTATATATTCCTGATTACTTTGGTGTACATCCAGACAACAACTACAACAAAAAAAAAGGGATTGAAAGCAAATGCTGTTGAATGATGATGCATGGAGGGTATTGAAATCATTGCAATGAAACAAAATATGATAGGATGAATGTAAAGCTGATGCTCTCCCATGAAAACTATCATTCAATTCACAATAAAAACTTATTAAAAAAAAAAAGAAAGCATTTGCCAAAACCAAATATATTTCATAATGACCTTACTCTCACTTTGTTGTTAGGTGCCAGCTAGACGATAACAATTCATTGTGATCCTATGTACAACAAAATGAAACACTGCCTGGTCATGCACTAACCTCATAATCGTTGCTACATTTGACCCCATTACTGCAGCCCCTGTGTTGCTCATCTCATTTTCTACAACCCTGCACTTTACCAAACATGATATCCTTCTCCAGGGACTGGTCCCTCCTGATAATATGTCTGAAGTACAGAGACGAAGTCTGGCCATCCAGGCTTCCAATGAATATTTTGGCTGTACTTCTTCCATTGTTGTTGTTGTTAAGTGCCGTAGACTCGGCTCCAACCCATAGTGACCCTGTATAGGATTTCCGAAGACTGGCTGGTGAGCTTGAACCACCAACCTTGTAGTTCATACAGCTTTGCAGTCTGGCATCCATACAGATTGATTTGTTCTATTGGCAGTCCATGGTACTTTCAATATTCTCCTCCAACACCATAACTCAGTTGCATCAATTCTTCTAAGGTATTCCTTATTCACTGTCCCACTTTCACATGCATATGAGGTTATTGAAAATACCATAGTTTGGGTTAGACGCACCTTAGTCCTCAAACGGACATCTTTACTTTTCAGCATTTTAAAGAGGTCTTGTGCAGTAGATTTGTCTAATGCAATACAGCCTTTGATTTCTTGACTGCTGCTTCCATAAGTGTTGATGGTTGATCCAAGCAAAATGAAGTCTTTAACAACTTCAATCTTTTCTCCATTTTATCGATGTTGCTTATTGGTTCAGTAGTGAGGGGTTTTGTTTTCTTTATATTGAGATGCAACCCATACAGAAGGCTGTGATCTTTGTTCTTCACATGGGATCTTTTTAATTTAAGATTTAAGATAGTTTGGAGAGTTTCATTCAGCCTCCATGGATTCCGAAATTCTAGGTTCATGAAAATTTGAATTTCTGTTCTGTATTTTTACCCCTTGTTGATCAGGATTCTTCTATAGAATCTTTCATAAAAATAATCAGTAATGGTAGTCAGACGCCATCCAATTCTTCTGACACAAGAGGATGGTTACTGTTTCCTGGATTTAAATAATCCCTGAGTACAATGCCTGGTCTGAAATATGCTGTCAGGATTTACTTTCCTCCTGCAGTGTTTGAACATGAGCCTGGGAGACCACTGGCTTCATCCCCTCACTCTAATCACTGTCACCCTAGTCTCCCCAGGAAGTATGGGGAAGAAGGCCCACCTCAGCAGGTAGCAGCATGCAATAGAAATTAGAGCACTGTGTGGGGAGCCAGGGCACCTGGATTCTCATTTTCCCTCAGCCACTGGGGATGAGTCTTTCCCTCTTTGGGTAGCCATTTTTTCCTCTGCAAACAATGGGGCCTTGTTGTTGTTGTTAGGTGTCATCAAGTTGATTCCAATTCAGCAACATTATACATTCTGGTGGCACTGTGGTCTAGGAGTTGAGCTACTAATCACAAAGTTCGAGGAGGTTCAAATCCACCAGCCAGTTCACAGGAGAAGGATGAGGCTGTCTCATTCCATAAAGATTTACAATCTCAGTGCCCCTATGCAGGGCTGCTATGAGTCAGAATTAACTCAATGGCAGTAGGTTCATAGTTTCAATACAAAGGAGTCATCCCTTCCAGCACAAAAATGGAGTGCTGAGCCCTGTCATATTATGCATGTGAATAGTGCCTGCAGCCAGCTGGAAGGACCCACAGCAGCCATCTGTAGACTGCCTCTACAAAAACATTTTTGGAAACTATAATCTTCAGGCGCTTGGCCTAGCCCATTCTACACTATCAGATTTCTCAGTCTGGTGCTATTGATAGTTGGGCTGGGCTATTTCTATGTAGGATGGCTAACAGCATTCCTAGTCTGTATCCACTAGATGCCCACAGCACCCCACCCCACCCCACCAGGTGTAACAACTAAAGATGTCTCCAGACATTGCCCATGTCCCCAGGGAGGAAAAAGGAGGACAACATCACCCCTGGCTGAGAACCACCATATGTACCGTAAAGGAAAGCAGAACCCACGTTAAAAGCTAAGGCATTCACCCAACCCCACAGGCCTCAGCACTGCATGGAATCACACACACTGGTACAGGCCACTTGGCTGGCTCATTCTAGCCCCTTGGGGAAATCTAGGTAAGTGGTTTTTCTGTGAAGGAGTGAAGTGCCAGGTCCTCTGAGGATCTGATGTTGAATCCATGATTTCTCCAGCACAGACGGAGTCTCTAGGCTAAAAGCAGCATTTTCCAAAGGAAACTGGCACTTTCATTTTGAAGGAGGGCAAGTTGAGCCCCAGGACCTGGAAGTTGTCCTGAGGGAAGTAGCAGTAGGGGATAATCAGCTCTAGAAGGCAACTTTCTTGCTTTTGTTGAGATGGATGACCCCTACATAAGCCAGGGTGCAAAGACTGGGCCCACAGAGGACCCCACAAAGGCTGCTTGGAAATCCTCTGGTGCGACAACACAAGTCCTGAAGTTAGACCCCAAGGTGTAGGATTGTCTTGCTTTTGCACCAGTTCCAACATCAGTAGCCAGGCCAGGAAGCTGCAGGCTGATGTGGATACAGCATCTACCTCTCTTCCATCTTGGATGAGGACGAAAGTGGCATGCAATGCACTTGGCCATGCAAATTTACAACTGGGTCCTAGTGAGTAGAGCATACTTCCCACCCCTGTGAGGTGATAGCACCTTGGGCTCACTTTGGTTGATGGAATTCAGACCAATGCTCACTTCTGAGTCAAGATTTGGAGAGGTACACAAATCTATGGTTCTCTCTGTGGACTATCCACTTCTGGCACTTGCTGGGGATGGATGCATGGACATCCCTGAGTCCACCACACCTCATGTGTGGAGCCAGGCCCCGGTCCCAGTCAGGCCTCCGCCAGTGAATCACAGTTCCAGGACCATGGAACCAGTGTCAAGGTAGGACACTTAGATTCTGAAGTTGTTGGTTATGTAGCCCAAACTGCCTAAGGCACCCTTGTAAGTAGGTGCAATTACTTGCCAATCTTCCTTCCAACTTAAGTTGCACTTCCAGTTTACTACTGAGAACCTATGAGAAGAAGTCCTCAGATATGGGCGCTCCGTCCTCATCCCCCACTGCAGGGGTGGGGATACACTTTGGACCAGATATCGACAACATCCTTAGTATTTCAGAGTGGAAATGAGACACTGGGCCAGATATGACTCTTATGACCCTGCAGCTTTCCGATCTCTGATGCAGGCGTACTGGGAAGAACCATAAACTCACAGGACAGTTCCAATGGAAACGACTGTAGAGGCACAGAGCCCCATTCTCCACATTCTTCCAGGGCATTAAACACTGAACTCTTCTGTTGTCCCATAATATTCACTGATATAAAATAATATCCATGATCAATAGTTATGATTAACAAAATGTTACAAAACAGATGTGCAACACATCCAGTGTGTGTGGGCGCCATGTGCACATGTTCCATCTATGAACACTGGTTATCTCTAGCCGGAAGGACCACAAACAATTGCAGGGAAAATAGGATAACAAGGCAGTGTACCTCAAGCTCAGAAGTCTGAAACTTGACTCTAAACCCCAGCCCTGCCATGGCAAGCCACTGGACATTAAGCAAGTTACCACACCACTCTGAGCCTCCGTTCCTCATCTACCAACTGTGGATCCTGTTGGACCCACCTACTAGGGGTTTGCAGGAGAATGAAAGGAGAGAGTACAAATAAAGTGCTGGCTCCCCACTGGCCCCATTTAGGAAAGGCTCAATATGCTATGATTCAAACATCCCAATGATTACATTGGGCACAGGATGGGGCATCCTTTCAAATGATTGCACATAAGGAGCCAATTCACTGTCAACTAATAATAATCATACCCTATTCTTTCTGCATACATGGAAACATGGTAAGTACCAGCAGTGAGGACAAGAGTTGACCTCCATTTGCTGTCTCTGGAAGGTCCAGCCACACTCATCCCCATGGTCATTTGGTGAAGGAACTTAGCTGGAAAGTCTCCTCCCCAGGACTCCAAATCCTAAAGACAGAACTCATCCAGAAGTGGTGAGAAAAACCACGCTTACTGCCATTGAACTGATTCCAACTCATAGCAACATTCTGCCCCATAGAATTTCCAAGGCTGTGGTTACAAGTCGGGCTGCCAACTTCAAGGTCAGCAGTTCAAAACTACCAGCAGTTCCGTGGGAGAAAGATGAGGTGTTCTGCTCCCATAAAGATTTGTAACCTCGGAAACCTTGTGCAGGGTCACTATGAGTTGGAACCGACTCCGCAGTACTTAACAACAAGAACAAAATCTTTACAGACACACACAGGGAATGGCTGATGGGTTTAAACAACCAAACTTAGGTTAGAAGCTGAGTGCTTAACCACTGTGCAACCAGGTTTCTTGAGTGTGGAGGAGTCAAATTTCCCCTCCTTTAGAAAGAGATGATCCTAAGAATATGAGCACCCTTTGCCTTCTACATAGACACTCATCCTGGGAAATTCGGTACATTGGGAAGTGGGGTATGATTGCTGCTGCAGATCATACAAAAGGAGAGGGTCCGAAGCAGGACCAAAACTTTGGTTAATACCCACAGGCTGTGGTCAGGCCCAGAGGACTACTCTCTCTCCACACTGGCCCTCTCTGCTCAGTGTGATGGAATAGTTCCTCTTCCTTTTCAGAATGGAATGCTTTCCTGGGATGACACCTGCAGTTTTGAATGCTTGTTGGTGAGTGTTTTCTCCTTTAGAATCAACACAACTCTCACAGTCATTAGCGTTATTTGTCAAGAACTTGCATTTTTCCATCCTCTCAGGAGCATGGTGGTATGGATCTTCCTGATCCTCTTGTGGTTGGATGGAGCCAGAAGACCAGTCCTGGCCATATGCTACTTCAGAGACAGAGCACTTACCTTCAGGGATGAACTCTCCAAGACTCTCTTTTCCCTCTGGCATAGGACCAACTGACAGCACTCATGGTGGTGACGATTCCATCAGCCTGATTCCCTGACTGAGACCCATGCCTGTCCTAGTTAGTCTAAGGCACTGACATTTGGAAGTTATTTGTTACTGCAGCAGAACTAACTCATCCTGACCATTACCAGGTCAGAGATAGGCAGAGCTGGGAAACACTTGGGACTACTCTGGCTCTGGCCCTCAGGTAAGCCCAGGGCATGACTTTAGCCCAAGAAGAGAAACAAACAGAGGTCTGGCTCCTCTGTTTCAGTTGATACCTGCTGTGTCCTTTACTCTGGCCTCCCCCTCTACACCTCTGGTCAACCAGTGCAATTAGGAGAAATGCGGCAGTGTCTGCTGCAGTGGCATTTCTCTGGTGTCCAACTAACCCATGTTTCTAAGTCCTTATGGTGGCCTGGCCCATTATCTTTTAGAACACCTGCCTCAGGTTCATCTGGCCATGTGTTTAAAATGCTGACACTTAGACCTCATTCATTGCAGACCTACTTGTTGTATGAGTCTCCTAGGACTGTTGTGACAAATTACCCCCAACTTGGTGGCTTAACACAACCACAATGTGTTCTCTGACATTTCTGAAAACCAGAAGTCCAAAATCAGTTTCATTGAGCCAAAATCAAGGTGTCAGCGGGCCTCCCTTCTTTCTGAAGCTGTTAGGAAAAATCCCTTCCTTGTCTCTTCCAGTTTCTGCTGCCTGTGACTTTTCCTGGTCTGTGGCTGCACCAGTCGAATAGCTGCCTTCATGGTCACATCATCTTCTCTTCTGTGTGCAGGTCAAATCTCCCTCTGTATCCATCTTATAAGGATACATACACTGACACTTGGAGCCCACATGGATAATTAAGAAAATCGTGGCAGCCCAAGGTCCTTCATCACATCCACAAACTCCCTTTTTCGCCATGTAAGATAACCTTCACAGGGTCCAGGGATTTGTATGTGGATATCTTTGAAGGGTCATTACTCAGCCCCCCACATGACTAAAACAGTATCTCTAAGGATGGGCCCTGAAAGTTCCTTTACAAGCACGCCAGCCTATTCTTATCTACTCTTGGGTTTAATGTCCAACCGACTATTCACCAAGGTAAGGAGACACTCCCAGGCTTCCTTGGTGGCATAGGCAAGGCAGTACTGGGGGTCACAAGCCTGAACTCTGTAGTCTCATGCCTGGATTTGAGACTGAGTTCTGCCACTTAACCACTTAGAACCTTGTTCCTTTAGCTGTAAAATGGGATCAGTAAGAATAGTACAGACACAGTAAAGAAAAATTGATCAAGGATGCTGATGTTGTTGTTGTTAAGTGCCATTAAATCAGTTCTGACCCACAATGACCCTGAACAGGGTTTCCAAGGCTGTAAATCTTTACAGGATCAGAAAGCCTCATCTTTCTCCTGTGGAGCAGCTGGTGGTTTCGAACTGCTGACCCTGTGGTTTGCAGCCCAATTCGTAACCACTATGCTACCAGAGCTCCTTGAGGATGCTGATGGGCACCACTTATCACCTACTGAGTGCTGTTCCGTTGTCCAGACTCTGAGGAACCCAGTGATGGGACACCCATCATGCTAACCATGCAGCCACTCAGTGTAATTGTTGCCCAGCTTTTCCTTGGCATACCCAAAATAGCACAGCTAGCTACACCTGTTGGTCATGTACTATGGGCACAGGAATACTAAAAGGTACCAGACATAGGAAGGGTTTTGTAACCATTGTCTGGTGCATCCTCAGCATAATTCTATGAAAAGGTAATACTATTACTATTATTATTATTTGGATTGGGAAACTGGAGGCTGAAGGCGCTAAAAACGCTGAAGAGAAGCCATGGCTGACCATCCTTGATGGTGGTATAAGGTAACAACAGTTCAGGTGGCCTTAGCCGGGCCTGGGAATAGTAAGCAAAACTGAGAAAAGTGGGCCCTGTTGCCAGTTGGAGCATCTCAACTGAGTCCCACAGATGCAAACCATGCATACCATTCTCTAACACCTTAAGGATTTCACCAGACCCTCCTGAAGTTTCCTGCAAGATGCTGGTTCTATTATGCTTACATATGAAATTGGACAGGGTCATGGTGGTCTTCCATCTCAACTCTTTCACATCCCTGCAGGTCTAGAGAAGGGAAGCCCTTAGACCAAGTTCACACCATGAGTTGGCCCCTGAAGAAGGACTAAATGGAGGTTTCTTGGTTCTCAGCCCACTGATCCCCAGACAGCACCATGGTCTGGTCATCAAGACATATCTTGCATGGGTACTGCTGCCCTCAGGAAACCCACATGCTCTCCTGATGAGCACATCAACTAGCTAGAGAGCTGGAACAGGGTCTGTCTATACTCTGGGGAAAACATCCCAGCAGGGCCCTCAGGAGAAGATCTCAGCAAGTCCCCTACCCAGTGCATAGCACTTACTGGGTCTCACAGGAGCAGCATTCCCCCTGGCCTGGGAGTTCCAGCTAATTCCAGTACTCTGCTCTCAAGACAAGGTCACCCTTGGCTCCCAGTACAAAATGCCATCTAAGGAAACAGAAAGAAAAATCCAGAGCTTTTTTCCTTGGCCCACGTCCCCTGTGGCCACAATGACCCATTGCCACCGTCTCTGCTCCTGGTGTCCGGGGCCTGTACAGAGTCATAGCAGGTCTTCTGGTCTGAGGTGCCCACAGGACACCTTATCTCATGCCCCTGTGTGGCCTCCCTTCCCCAGTCATTCTGCCTAGATGTGGAAGGGGAGAGGGAAACAAAATTTGAGTCTGAACTCTGTGAGAAAAGTAATGAAAGTGCCCTAGGCAGAGGTGAATGAAGAAAATAACACAAGCAACTGGTTAAAATAATGTCATGAGAGAATCAGCCTGGCCCACAGCCTTTATGAATACCCACGTAAAGAGGGAGATGACAGATTCTGCAGCTGGTGATACGAGTTCCATTTTCCCATATTTGCAATTACCCGACTGTCAAAGCACAGGTCCTGTTGAGACTACAGCCGGGGGGCTGGGTCCCCTGGCAGATTAGGCTGAACCAGGTTTCGGATCACAAAGGTGTAAGCCAGACAGATGTGTAAACACAAGCAACCTCATACCAGACTGAAATTAACTAAGTCTCTCCTTCTGAGTCCTTGTGGAGTATTTAGCTGGCAATGTGCTCTTTCTATGGAATCTTCAGCTTGGCCATTAAATAAATGCTTTGTCTGGAAAAATACCATCAGGGGTTATGATGGGGTGAACCCTATAGGTTGATCTTGTGCTCGTTTAACAGAAAGTGGGAGCACACAAATGTTCATTAGTATTTACAAGAGCCAAGAGATGGAAAATATCCAAGTATCCATCAACAGATGATTGAATAAACACAATGTGGTCCTCTATACTATAAACTATTTATTATTCAATCAAAAACTGAAGTAAAAACTTGATACATGATGAATCTTGGAAGCATGCTGATGCATGGAATAAGCCATGTATCATAGGATTCCATTTATATGAAATCTCAAAAGTAGGCAAACACATGGAGACAAAAGGGGATACTGAGAGCTGTTCATGAGTTCTTCCAACTCAAAGTCAGGCCCCCAGCAGTTGGCTGTGGGGAGAGTGTGTGCATTTTCTCTAGTACCAGGAGTTAAGGGCTTCACAGGAGCAGACACAATGGGACAGAGAGAGGAGATGCACCCTGCTAGATGTGGGTTTCTTCGGTGACAGCAAACAGTCACTGCCAGCCTCCCTTGCAGCTACTAGGGAAGGGAACACATGATACCATCTTGGCCAATGAGGTGTAGGAGTTTTCCATTATAAATTTGGGGGGTGGGGGATCAACTAGGACGATGGACAAGTATCTGTTCCTTCCCAAACAGGAGACAACATTTAGCAAGAAATGTGGGTGGTTCTTTTGAAAGCAAATTTGCTTTAGAAATATTACTAGCTTATTTCACAACCATGACCTTGGTTTAAACTCATCAGTAAATACAAAATGTTACCCGTGCTGGACTTTATCACATCATACATCTGCTCATTCATCCATCTCTCCTTTTCTTCATTGTTGCTGTTGCTGTTCCAACTCATAGCGACCCTGTAGAGGTTTCAGAGGAGCGACTGGTGGGTTTAAACCTCCAATCTTGTGGGTCAAACAAACTAGCAGTCCCATACATTATCCCACAGCACCACACCAGGACTCCCTTTCAACACCTTGAGTGAAGCCTACTACATATCTGATGTCTCTGGGTGATCCAAATGATGAGAATGTGCAACTGCTAATGGAAAGGTTTGAGTTTTGAGTCCATCTAGAGGTACCTTAGAAGAAAGACCTGGTCATCTATTTCTGTAAAATCACTCACTGGGGCACGGTTCTACTGTGACACACATGTGATCCCCAAGAGTCAAAGTCAACTTGACAGCAGCTGATTCACTTGGAGTTGTTGTTAAAATACATGGTAGTGTGCTGAGTAGTACAGATGAGTCATAGATGAACAAAAACCTGGTTCCTACATTTCCTTCCTAACAACGTTCCTGAAAAGAAAGGGAAATATGTAAATAGCAGTGAGAAAAGGACAGATGGGATGAGGAGCACCAAAAAGAATTAGGGAAGTATACAAGTAGTTGTTGGTATGTGCCATGGCATCAGTTCCAACTCATAGCGACCCTGTACAGGGTTTCTGAGGCTGTAAATCTTTATAGGAACAGAAAGCCTCATCTTCTCCCGCAGAACAGCTGGTAGTTTCAAACTGCTGACCTTGTGGTTCTCAGCCCAATTCGTAACCACTACGCTACCAGAGCTCCTCTTTAAAGTGTTCTAGATCTCTTTAATGTGTTCAAGAACTAAGATGTCAGTTTGAGGACTAAGGTGCACCTGACCCAAGCTATGTTATTTTCAATAACCTCATGTGCATGTAAAAGTTGATCACTGAATAAAGAAGGCTATAGAAGAATTGATACATGTGAGGTATGGTGCTGGAGGGAAATATTAAAAACACCATGCAATGTTAAAATAACAAACATCTGTGTTGGGAGAAATACAGCCAGGATACTCCTTAGAAGTCAGGATGGCCAGACTTCGTCTCTCATACTTCGGACACATTCTCAGGAGGTACCAGTCCTTAGAGAAGGACATCATGCTTTGTTAAAGTGGAGGATCAGAGAAAAAAAGGGAGCCCCCCAACAAGATGGACTGATAGAGTAGCAATAGCAATGGGCTCAAGCATAGGAATGACTGTGAAGTTGGCGCAGGACTGGGCAGTGTTTCATTCTGTTGTTACCTATTTGACAGCACCTAAAAACAATAAATAGTAGGGGGTCCTGATGTGGTGCTAAAAGATAAGCACTGGACTGCTAACCACAAAGTAGGCAGTTCAAATTACCAGTCGCTCCTCAGAAACCCTATACAGGATTGCTATGAATGAGAAATGACTTTGCAGCATTTCACAAGAACAGCATGACTAGTGTATAAGAAAGGACCCAAGTGCATTAATGGTTAAGCTTTTGAATGTTAACTAAAAAGTTGATGGTTCAAATCCCAGTGACTACATGGAAGAAAAGACCTGGGGTCTGCTCCCATAAAGATAACAGTTTAGGAAACCCTATAGAGCAGCCCTTCTTGGTCCTATGGGGTCACCATGAGTAGGCTCAACTTGCCAGCATACAGCAAAAATGACAATAGAGCAGGAATTGTACCCAATTCTACAATAAGTATTTAGTGTGCTGTTTTCTCTCAGAAGTACTATCAGGAATGTATTACTAAAATCTGAGCCTATTTAGTGACACTCAGAACCAGATAGCTAATATCAGAGTTCCACAGCAGCCTGAATCCAGTGGGCATGTATGGCTGCACAACGCCTTCAAAGTAGAAAGGGGAGAACAGAGATGATGCAGTACTTGTCAGTGTCCAGGAAATCATAGATGTGGGAGCAACATGAGCAAGTACTTGGAGATGGGAACGTCCAAGTTGTGGTCAGACAGTAGAGATCATTTTGGTATGGTTGAAATGTCCTAAAGTTGTTGATAAGTGCTGGCTCTGACTCATAGCAATCTTAAGCACAACAGAGTAAAACATTGCCTATGTCATCCTCACAATCACTGCCATGTCTGAGCCCAATGTGTCAATCCATCTCACTGAGAGTCTTCCTCTCTTTCACTGACACTCTACTTTACCAAGCATGATGTCCTTCTCCCAGGACTGGTCCTTCCTGATAACGAGTTTAAGACTCAGAAAAATACGATGGTGCCATAGTATAAATAATCTTGGATGCCAAGTTAAGAATTTTGATTTTATTTGATAGAAAAAGAAAAAATAATAATCCCTGAGGAATGTGTCCCTTTGAAATCAAAAGAGAAATCTGAAAGAGGAGATAGTTTTGCACCATCTGCCTTCTTTCTGTCAGAGATATATATGCAATGGCTGAAAGCATGCAGCCACCTTGTAGCCTTGAAGATGGAATGGCAGAACAGGAAAATAGAAGTAGCCTGGTTCCTATCCCAGCCCCATACTGCCTTCCTCTGGACCATGTTGTCACAAAGATTTAGGGGCAGACAAGGAAGAGTGGAGGAATAATAGTCAAGAAATAAAGGTGACACTGAAGTCAAGGGAGTAGTTAACAGGGTCCAACCCTGCACAGTGGTCTTCTGGGATATGAATCAAGAAGAAACAATTGGGTTTGTTCTATTTTTCAAATGATTGGTTCCTTCTCAGTATTCAGATCTCAGATCCAGTCACCTGATCAGAGAAGGCCTCTCTGGGATAAGGTACTTAGGAATCATCGGCTTCCCCATCATCCTGTGAGCTTTGTAAGACAGGGAACCTGCTATCTCCATCACCACTACATACTTGTCCTGAATTAATTAATACATTGATGAATTAATGTGTTCATGAATTAATGAATGGATGAATGAATAAACAACATGGATGAATAGGTGAATACATGGATGATGAATGGATTAATGCATGAACAAATCAAGGAATCATCCTCATGTATCATATTGTTGTTGTTGTTAAGTGCTATCGAGTCAGTTCCAGTTTATAGTGACCATGTATAGTTTCCAGGGAGCAGTTGATGGGTTTGAACAGCTGACTTTGTGATTACCAGTCTAGTGCTTATCCTACAGTGCCACACCAGGACTTGACAATTTCATGTGGAGGAACAAAGTCACAACTCACAAGTCAAACCAGAGCTTGGACAAACCAGTGGTCTTCACTGAGGCTCAGTTTCCCAGCAAGCTTTCATGGGATGTTCCAAGGTGGCTGCTTTATAATCCAGTGCATTAATGGTCACATTAAATGAGGCTGCAGTTTCCAAAGCCAGCGACTCAGAAAGCCTGTTCCCTCCGGAAGGCAGCTCCTGCCAGCAGGTCCTGGAAATATAAATGAGAAATGGCTTTAGGCTTCCAGGTGCCCCCTTTGCCCTGTGAATTCAGGAATTCTGCAGGCTCATCAATGTCATGCCAGAGCAAAAGAGGCCACTGAACTACAGCTTGTTTCAGAGGGTGGGAGGAAAGGCATTCAGCACCCAGAAATCTCATGTGATGACCCAATCAAGCCTCTGTCAATGGTTTCAGCCTTGAGTCTCAGCTTCATACAGGTCCCTTGCTTCCTTAGGTAAATATCTCCCCGATGGCACTCAAGGGAAAGGGAACTTCATTACACCAAATTAATAAAACATAAATATGCTCAGAAATCTAATAGATTGGCTGGTTTACATGCTAACGATTCTGTGAGGCAGCAAATTCTAGCTCTCTGTGCCTTGGAGCTGAGCCATGAGGACCTGGAAAATTCAGCAGGTCATTTCATCCTCTCCCTTACCAGGTAGCCCTCACCTCGTGGGCCAGAGACCTTAACAACAAAGAGAATCGAGTGGATCATATTCTTTTTCAAATTTCATAATCAAAACCAGGATATGTGCCCATAGAGAGGGAAAACACGAGAACGGTCAGTGACCAAGGACGGAAGGAAAGAGCTGGCTCTCAACTTGGTAAACCCATTTGTTCTCAGGTGCTTCTGAGACAGGTACAGACCCATAGAGCTATGTCCCCCAGGAACTGGCCTTGGGCATTGCACCCAGTAAGATCTCAGTTATTAAGGATTGAATCATGTCCCCCAAAAAACATAAGTTGAAGTCCTAACCCTGGTATCTGTGAACATGACCTTGTTTCAAAATAGGTTCTTTGAAGTTAGCATGAGGCCATCCTAATCCCATGTAAGTAGTTAGTGTCCCATACATAGGAGAAAGTGACAGAGAAGATGGTCACATGAAGATGTACCTTTAGGTCAAAGAATTCCTAGGCCTACCAAGAGCCAGGAGCAACAAAGAACAATCTCTCCCTATAGACTTCAGAAAGACCACAGTCCTGCCAACATATCTAAAACTGTGAAATAACATTTCTGTTTTAATAAAGTCACCTAATGTGTGGTACTTTGTTACAGCAGTCCCAGGAAATTTGGACTGAATCATAGCTACTCTCACCTTGTAACTTGTTTATGTCAATCATGCAAAGTCCATGACTCCCAGGTAACACATTTACCTAACTCAGTCATCATCAAAATCTCCTGTATCCTTACCCTCCAACTCTCATGGAGCCCTGACCCTCCCCTATGGGCACTGCTTCCCTTGCAGCCCTCTCAACAAGAGGCTGTTTTTCCTCCTACAGTCTCATCTCATTGGGTCTTCTTCTCCCTGTCCACACTCACTCCCTAACTGATCTTCTCCAGCTTTGCAGCTTTACACTCCACCCCTACACTCAACACTTCCATGACATAACTTCATCCTTCACCTTTGCCCCAATGTCAGACCTACTTTTTTTTACCAGTAACTCAAGTACCCCTTGGATGTCTGATCAGCATCCTACATTTCACATGTCCAAAGCTAAATTTAAGATGTCAGTTTGAGAACTAAGGTGCGCCTGTTCCAAGCCATAGTATTTTCAATAACCTCATATGTATGCAAAAGCTGGACACTGAATAAGGAAGACCATAGAAGAATTGATGCTTTTGAGTTATGGTGTTGGAGGAGAATATTGCTTTTGAGTTATGGTGTTGGAGGAGAATATTGAAAGTGCCATGGGCTGCCAAAAGAACCAAGAGATCTGTGTTGGAAGAAGTGCAGCCAGAGTGCTCCTTGGAGGTCATTATGGCCAATTTCGTCTGCATACTTCAGACATATTGTCAGGAGGGACCAGTCTTTGTAGAAGGATATTATGTTTGGTAAGGTGGAGGTCAGAGAAAAAGAGGAAGACCCCCAGGGAGATGAATTGGCAATATGGCAGCAGCAATGGGCTCAAGCGTGGCAACAATTGTGAAGTTGGCCCAGGATCAGGCACTGTTTCATTCTGTTGTGCATAGGGTTGCTATGAGTCAGTACCAACTAAATGGCACCTCACGGCAACAACAACAAAGCTAAATTCCTCATCTTTTCCCCAAAAACTATTCCTCTCACATTCTCCCCCATCTCAGTTCATAGCAAATCTATTTTCCAGCTGCTCCAGCCCAAAACATTGAAATCAAATCCCATCATTCTTCTGATACAAACTCTCAGATGACTTCACAGCTGACTTAAAGAGGAAAAGTCATCAAGATCACCCTCAGGCTCCCAGACCTGCCCTTGAATTTCCCTGCTCCTCTACATCCATTCCGCTGCAGTCCTCTAGCTTCCTTGCAACTCCTAGAGCTCTGCCTGCATGGTCCTGCCTCAGGGCCTTTGCATTGACTATGCCCCATGCCAGGAATGGTTTCGCCAGATAACTGCATGAATTGCTCCCTCACCTTCAGGTTTCAGCTCAGTTATCACTAACTGATGCTCCCTCCACCAGAATGTCAGCCCTTTGAATGCAGGGATTTATTGATCTAATATTTTTCGATGAATATTCAATAGGCATATCAATGAATAACCCATTGCCGTCAAGTTGATTCCAACTCATAGTGACCCTTTAGGAGCAACTAGAACTGCACCATAGTGTTTCTGAGGCTAAATCTTTATATGAGCAGACAGCTTCATCTTTCTCCTGTGGAGTGGCTGGTGTGTTTGAACTGCCCACTTTGTGATTAGCCTCCCAGTGTTTAACTCACTGCACTACCAAAGATCATTTATCAATTAATGTTATTGTTGCTGTTGTTAAGTAGATTCTGACTCATAGTAACCCTGTGTGGGGTTTGCGAGGAGCAGCTGGTGGGTTTGAACTGCCAACCTTGTGGTTCAAAGTTCAGTGTTGATCTTACAGCACCATACTAAGAGTCCTTATCTATGAATAATCATACTAAAAGTGAGGCACCAGGATTCCTTCCATTCTTTAAGACAGTGCCACCTCCGGTTGCCCACAGTCAAACATCTGCACAGTCCTTGTCCAGTAAGCAATACTCCTTCTGTAATCAAAGACTTGCTGTATTTGTGACTGGTGGTGCCCCGGTCCAAGTCATGTCAAGGCAGACTCCCTCACACACACACACACTCCTCAAGAGAAACTGCAACTGGGCAGTAAAGCTCACTACACCTTTGTGTTCTTGTTTTCATGTCAGAGAAGAATTGCTTCTCAGTTCTGGGTTTGACCTATAGCTTACTCTGGGCTGAATGATCAGGTAATGTCTACCTTTACTGTCATTGTTGTTAAGTGCCATTGAGTCAGTTCTGACACAGAAACTCTTACAAGATTTCAGAGGAGCAACCTCATAGTCCAGTGCTTATCCTATAGAACCACAAGTGAGTATAATTACAATGGGAGATCATCCTCCATAGAACAGCTTCCTTCAGGATGCAGGAAGTTACAGGCTGCTCCATATAACCTCTCTAAGTCTCCCCATTTCAACAGGTAGCATATGACAAAGAGCCAATGATACTGAAGGAAAAAGTCAAAGGTACACTGAAGGCATTGACCAAGAACAAAACACCAGGAATTGATGGAATACAAATCTAAATCTTTTACCAAACTGATGCAGCACTGGAGGCACTCACTTATCTATATCAAGAAATTTGGAAGAAAGCTACCTGGCCAATTGATGGGAAGAAATCCATATTTGTGCCTATTCCAAAGAGAGGTGACTCAACAGAATGAGGAAATCATCAGACAATATCATTAATATCACATGCAAGTAAAACTTTGCTCAAGACAATTCAAAAATGGTTGCATCAGTACATTGACAGGGAACTGATAGAGGTGCAAGCCAGATTCAGATGAGGACGTGGAATGATGGATATCATTGTTGATGTCAGATGGATCTTGGCTAAAAGCATAGACTACCAGAAAGATGTTTACCCGTGCTTTATTGACTATGCAAAGGCTTTCAATTGCATGGATCATGACAAACTATGGACAACATTGCAGAGAATAAGTACTCCAGAACATTTAATTACAATCGTTTGAACAGAACAAGGAAACACTGAAAGGTTTAAAATCAGGAAAGATGTGCACAGGATTGTATTCTTTCATCATACTTATTCATACTGTATGCTGAGTCAATAATCTGATGAACTGGAGAATATGAAGAAAAATGTGGCATCAGGATTGAAGGAAGACTCATTAACAACCTATGATATGCAGATGATACAACCTTGCTTGCTGAAAGCAAAGATGACTTGAAATACTTACTGATGAAGATCAAAGACTGCAGCATTCAGTACAGATTACACCTCAATGTAAAGAAAACAAAAATCCTCATCACTGGACCAATAAATAGCATCATTACAAATGGAGACGAGATTGAAGTTGTCAAAGACTTCATTCTGCTTTGATCAACCATCAACACGTATGGAAGAAGCAGTCAAGAAATCAAATGATGTATTTATTACATTGGGCAGATCTGCTGCACAAGTTCTCTTTAAAGTGTTCAAGAGCAAGGATGTCAGTTTGAGGACTATGGTGTGTCTGACTCAAACCAGGGTATTTTCAGTAGCTTCATATGCATGTGAAAATTGGACAATGAACAAGGGAGACCACAGAAGAACTAATGCATTTGAGTTCTGGTGTTGAAGGAGAATATTAAAAATGTCAGCACTGCCAGAAAAACAAGGAGATCTGTGTTGGAAGGAAGGATGGCCAGACTTCATCTGTCTTACGTCAAACATTATCAGAAGGGACCAGTCCCTAGAGAAAGACATCATGCATGGTAAAGGTCAGTAAAAAAGAGGAAGACCTCCAATGAAATGGACTGGCACCGCAGCAGCAGCATTGGGATCAAGCATAGCATGGGTTGTGAAATTGGTGCAGTGTTTCCTTCTGATGTCTATACATGGTTTCTATGAGTCTGTACTGACTTGATGACCCCTAACAACAAGTCTCCCCTGGGCACTCTGAGGAAAGCGGCACTTGGAAATGTGTTTGGAACCTCAAGAGACCTGTCAGCACTGTGGTCAGGAGCTTCTGAACTGAGGTTCAAGGCACGTTCTTTGCAGAGGTACTTGTTCCGGACTCCCTACAGAATGAAGACTTTCTTTGGTTAAGGCCTGAGTGGTAGAGCCAAGAAATCATATGCATGGGCTCTGGATACAAAATTGTTGTTGCTATTAGGTGCCATCGAATAGGTACTGACTCATAGCAACACTATGCACAGCAGAAGGAAACACTGTCTGGTCCTGGGCCAACCTCACAATCATTGCTACATTTGAGACCTTTGCTGTTGCCACTGAGCCAATCTATCTCACTGGGGGCTATTCCTTTTTTCTCTCCGATCGTCTACTTTATCAAAGATATTAATCTTTCTCCAGTGACTGGTCCCTCCTGATAATACGTCTGAAATATGAGAGATGAAGTCTGACCATCCTGGCTTCCACGGAGCACTCTGATTGTACTTCTTCCAACATAGATCTGTTTGTTCTTTTGTCGTCCATGGTATTTTCAATATTCTCCTCCAACACCAGAACTCATCAATTCTTCTACAATCACCCTTATTCACTGTCCAACTTTCGCACGCATAAGAGGTTATTGAAAATACTATGGCTTGAGTCAGGCGCACCTTAGTCTTCAAACTAACATCTTTGATCTTCAGCATTTTAAAGAGGTCTTGTGCAGCAGATTTGTCCAATGTAATGCGTTGTTTAATTTCTTGACCGATGCTTCCATGAGTGTTGGTGTTGATCCAAGCAAAGATCCAAAAGATTGACAACTTCAATCTTTTCTCCATTTATATGGATGTTGTTTGTTGGTCCAATGTTGAGGATTTTTGGTAACTGAATCCCATCCCTGCCACTTCCTCACTGTGCAACCTTAGCAAGTTATTTTACTCCTCTGTGTCTCAATTTCCCACTCTGTAAAATGACCACGCCAATAATGACCACCTACCTCATCGGTTCCATCACCTGTCTGTCACTCTGTTGTACTGTGGTGGTTTGTGTGTTGCTATGATGTCAGAAGCATGCCAACCATTTTTCAAATACCAGCAAGGTCACCCATAGTGGACAAGTTTCAGTAGAGCTTCCAGACTAAGACAGACCAGGAAGAAAGGCCTGGAAATCTACTTCTGAAAGTCAACAAATTAAAACCTTATAAATCACAACAGAGCATTGTCTGACTCACTTTTTTGGATATATTCCTAGGAGGGACCAGTAACTGATCATGTTTGCAAAGTAGAGGTCCAACAAAGATAAGCAACACCTTCCATGAGATGGATTGATACAATAGATAGCCACAACAGTGGCTAGAACAAGTTGGCAATTACAAAGAGGACACAGGACTAGGCAATATTTTGCTTTGTTGTATGTAAGGTTGCCATGAGTTGGGGGCAACTTAATGGCAGCTAACAACAAGAACCTCATAGGTTATCATAAGGAACAAGTGAATTCATATGTATAGTCTTCAAACTGTGTGGTACAGGACAAATATTTGTTACTATCATTTTGGACACTCAGAAAGAAGATATAGCTCTGAGGTTAAATCAGGTACCAAGTGATCAAGTTTCCCAACTGATCTGGAGCCCCAGAAGAGTATTCTCAGTTCTCACAGGTCTGCACTGGGATTTTCCAATCAATCTCTACAGAGCAGTGGCCAGTAGGAAAAAGAAGCTGCCAAGCACTGGCTCCTTTTTGATCTTTGTTTAAAGGAGGATTAGGGAAATCCTGCAAAACTGAAACCCTAATATGAAGCTACTGTGAGGGAAGAATTTTTTAAGCAGACACATCAAAGACGTAGCTTCTGGTGCTTCCAACCTCTGAAGCCATCCTTTTAATCACTCTCCTAACAGCCTGGAGGTCACCAAGATCATGGCATGGAACCATGTGCTTTGCAGACTGTGAAACTGTGGGGCTCATTCCCCCCACTACAAACCAGAAAAAGGAAAAGAGAAAACTCATTGAGCATTGAGTTCCATGTCTTGTTACAATGCCTGCCTCTTGCATGAGCCACTTAATTAGTCCCTAGGGCAATCTTATGAGGGGAGGATATTCAACCCTCATTTCAAATGTGTTGCTTATGATACAAATGGTTTGCACTTGTGTACTAGCTGAAAGATAGGTGACTGAAACCTACCTAGCAGTACCAAGTAAGAAATGCCTAGCAATCTGCTTCTGATAAGATTACAGCCAAAAGAGTCCTATCGAGTTCTACTCTGTAACATATGGTCACCATGAGTTGCAATTGACAGCAATTAACTTTGTTTTGTTTTTCAAATGAACAAGCAGGAGATCAGAAACACTTAGCAACTTGTTCAAGGTGATTCCACTTGACAAATAGGCATTCATGACTCAAATCTAGATCTGCCACTGCCAAAACACTAACATCAACTATTCTTCTGACAACACTCTTCACTTCTCACCTAGGTTTGAGAATTCGTTGCAATGGCCACATGGCACTCAAAGGCAATACTTCACAGCTATGGGACTTATTAGGGACATTGTTATTGTTGTTGTTAAGTGTTGTCAAGACAGCTCAGGCTCATAGTGACCCTGTGTAGGATTTCCAAGGCTTTTAAATCCTCATGAGAGCTGAAAGCTTTCTCTCTCACACACAGAAAGACTGTAGGCTTGAACCAGGGACTTTGTGATTTGCAATCTGGTGTTTATCATACAGAGCCGCCACACTTACATTAGGGGCACTGTTGTTGTTAAGTGCCATCGAGTCTGTTCCAATACATAGCGACCCAGTATAGGGTTTCCAAGGAGTGGCTGGTAGATTTGAACTGCCGATCTTATAGCTCACAGTTCAGTGCTGAACCTACAGATCCACACCAGGGGTCCTTTATCAGGTTACAATTCAGGGTAATAAATGTTCAGGATACAGTTATTCTAGTCAGGACAACCTCTCCTCTGTCATGCCCATAGGCAGGCCTATCTGTGGCCTTCAGTCCATTGGTCTGGTTTCTGCCCAGCTTCAGCATTGTAACAGAGTTCTTTTAGGATTGCTGATAAATGCCCATAGGACATACCACTCCACCATAAGCCTCAGCATAAAGGCACTCATCTCTAGCTCAATGAGTTACCAAACATAACTCCCCTCAAATAACTCCACTCTGCAAGCAAGCTTCCTATCCAAAATTATTCCATTTTATTTGCTCTGTGGGCTGGGAAGCCCACTGCTCCATCTCATGCAGTGGCTCTTGGTTCTGCTGTTGCTGTTCCTCTGCAACTTCACTGTGTCATAGCTTTCTGTCTCTGTGTCGAAGAGGTTCAATGCACAGGGATCACTGCACTCAAAGGACATGTTCCAATCCTAGCTCTTCTTTGATGCTAGTGAGATCACCCTCCTTCTGAGATGGCTCGTTTTAAAGCCACGTTAAAGTTCCAAGTTTTTACAATTAGAATGAACTTTGTTAACATGCACAACTGAATCATGTCGTCCTATTAGTATTTCTTCCCACCTTCTCTTACCTGGACCCATTAGGAAAAGAGCCATTTGGTGGGAGTTACAAAGACTAAGGCTTATTGTTGTTGTTGTTAGGTGCCATCCGGTTGATTCTGACTCATAGCACCCTACTCACAATGGAACAAAAAACTGCCAAATGCTGTGCCATCCTTTGTTGTTGCCACTGTGCCAATTCATCTCGTAGGGGTCTTCCTGTTTTTCACTGATACTCCACTCTACCAAGCATGATATACTTCTCCAGGAACTGCTCCATCCTGATAATATGTCTAAAGTATGAGAGACAAATTTTAAGAAGCATTCTGGCTGTACTTTTTCCAACACAGGCATGTTTTTCGTCTGGCAGTCCATGATCTTTCATCTTCATCAGTAAACATTTTAAGTCTTCTTTGCTTTCAGCAAACAAGGTTGTATCTTTATACATGACAGGTTGTTAATGAGTCTTCCTCCAACCCTGATGTCATTTTCTTCTTCATATAATCCAGTTTATTAAATTACTTGCTCAGCATACAGATTGAATAAGTATTATGAAAGAATACAACCCTGGCACACACCTTCCCTAATTTTAAACCATTCAGTTATCCCTTGTTCTATTCGAATGACTACCTCTTGGTCTATGTATAGGTTCCTCATAAGCACAATTACGTGTTCTGGAATATCCATTTTTGCAATGCTACCCACAGCTTGTCATGATCCACACAGTCAAAAATCTTTGTGTAGTCAATAAAACACAGGTAAACATCTTTCTAGTGTTCTATACTTTCAGCCAAGATCAATCTGATCTCAGCAATGATATTCCTGGTCCCACATCTTCACCTGAATATGACTTAAACCTCTGGCAATTTCCTGCAAGAGGTTTAAGTCATATTCCCTGCCAGAAATTTAATGTACTGTTGCAACCATTTTTAAATTATCTTTAGCAAAATTTCACTCGCATGTGATATTAATTATATTGTCCATATGATTTCCACATTCCATTGGGTCACCTCTCTTTGGAATGGGCACAAATGTCAATCTCTTCCAATCAGTTGGCCAGGTTACTGTCTTCAAAATTTCTTGGCATCAATAAGCGAGTGCCTCCAGTGCTACATCAATTTTGTTGAAAGATTTCAATTTGTATTCCTTCTATTCCTGGAGGTTTGTTCTTTGCCAGTACCTTCAGTGAACCTTGGACTTCTTCCTTCAGTACAATCGTCTCTTGATCATATTCTCCCTCTTGAAATGGCTGGATATTGAACACTCCTTTTTGGTACAGTGACTCTGTGTATTCCTTCCATCTTCTTATTTTATTTTTTTTTTTATTGTGAATTGAGTGCTAGTTTACATGGGAGAACACAGGTTTTACACTCATGGTTTCATTGCAATGATTACAATCTCCTCCACACATCAACATTCAACAGTATTTGCTTCTATTCCCTCTGGTTTGGGGTGGGGTTTTTTAGGGGGGGAGGGGAATGTACACAAAAACACTCAGGAATATATAATAATTTTAACAACCAAAGGGCACATTCTGCAGTCTTGCCTGCTGGCTGTCAGCATTCAGCCTTTGTTTTTCCATGAGTCTAGAATGCTCAGCTGCTCTCTATCTCCATGTCCTCATCTATGCCTCTGTCTCTGGTGTCACTGCTTCTCAAGGTAGGGTCCCACATTCCACTCATACTCTTCTCCCTTGATGGTCCTGGACTGTAAGATTAACTACTACCCCGTTTGTATTATAAACTTCTACCTTTACAGTTGTGACAGTCACAATTAGTCACGATAACAATTACTCACTATTGAATCATAAGAATCTTATCCCCATCTCTCTTCACCTGAACCATCTAGGCAAGATGAAAACTATTCAATGCAACATCATTCCTCTTCAATTTGTCATTCCAGGCATAGTAAACCATGTGGTTGTCAGATTCAAAATGGCCAATGACAGTCCGTTTCAGCTCACTAATGCCTAAGATATCGATGTTTATGCATTCCATTTCATTTTTACAACTTCCAATTTTCCCAGATTTATACTTCGTACATTCCATGTTCCAATTTTCAATGGATGTTTACAGCTGTTTCTCTTCATTTTGAGTTGTGCCCCATCAG
>NW_006408691.1:4313154-4315417 GCF_000296735.1 Chrysochloris asiatica | reverse complement strand
TTATTGGTCCAGTGGTGAGGATTTTTGTTTTCTTTACATTGAGATGCAATCCATACTGAAGGCTGTGTTCTTTGATCTTCATCAGTAAATGTTTCAAGTCCTCTTCACTTTCAGCAAGTAAGAAGCTGGGTTCTATGAAGAAAAACGTTGCATCAGGATTGGAGGAAGACTCATTAACAACCTGCAATATGCAGATAATACAACCTTGCTTGCTGAAAGTGAAAAGGACTTGCTTAGATGCATCTGGTGAAAAGAGATGGGAATAAGATTCTTATGGTTCAATAGTGAGTAATTGTTATCATGACTAATTGCAACTGTCACGACTGTAAAAATAGATGTTTCGTAACAAAAACAGGGAAGTAGTCAATCTTACAGTCCAGAAACAGAGGACTCTAAGACCATCAAGGTAGAAAAACACCAACAGAATGCATGACCCTATCCAGAGAAGCAGCGACACCAGAAATAGAAACAGGGATGAGGACATGGAGAGAGGGAGCAGCTGAGGATTCATGGAAAGAGAGGGACTGAATGATGGCAGCCTGCAGGCAGGTTTGCTGAATGTGCCCTTTGGTTGTTAAAATAATTATATATTCCTGAGTGTTTTTGTGTGCAACCCCCTGCCCCCACCCAAAAAAAAAAAAAATGTTTTTAAACAGAGGAAATGGAAGCACATACTGTTGAATGATGATGCATGGAGACTGTAATCACTGTAATGAAACGATGATGTAAAGCCGATATTCTCCCATGTAAACTATCACTCAGTTCACAATAAAAAATTCAATTTTTTTTTTTTTATCTTCCTCTAGTTGAGTTCTGATTATCAAGCCATCGAGGCTAGGTCAAATGGGTACTATCTAAAAGTTTGGGTGTTCTTGTGCATCTCCCCTCACTTCATATCAACTGGATGCTTCACTCTCAGCTCTAGTCCTCCATGGTTATGTCCTTGTCCATGGGCTCAGGAGTCCCCAGGTCTCACCACTCTTTAGATCAACCAGCCCTATCCTCATCTCTCTCTCATCTCCAGGTCAACAGGAGTCTGCAGAACGTGGTTGAGCTCAGCCCATATCTTCATTGCTGCCTTTCTCCCACTTCTACTCACCAGTACATCAACGTGGTCGCCAGCAAGTTTACATGACTGCTCATATGCTCTCTTTGAGTTTCAATCTTATGGGAGGGTGGGGGGAGGTTGTCCTGAAGGGACTTGAATGCTTGGTTGGTGGCTTCCCAGTGAACAACTTGCTTGTTCTTGTAGTAGTCAATCAAACTGCCATTTTTTTTCCTGCTAATCTTTCTTTCAAGAAGTATCTTCTGATGCTCCAGCTGTTTCAGGCTGGTCTGTTTGTCTTTTCTAGTGGGTATGTCCCACCTCAGAAGGTTCTGGATCTTCCATCTTCTTTTGATGTTTCCTGCACCATTCAATATTTTCCCCCAGATTTCTTCAATATTACAAGTTGAGGCTTGAATTTTTCTTCAGTTCTCTCAGCTTGAAGAATGCTGAGCATGTTCGTTCTTTTTGAGTTTCTACCTCCAGGTCTTTGCTTGACTTTATAGTCTCAAGCTGCTTTTTGAAAATTTCAGTTCAATTCTTTTACCTCTTCATTATTTCTATTTGCTTTAGCTTCTTTACACTGGACAGAACGTTTCAGAGTCTCTTCTGACATCCATTTTGCTCTTTTCCTTCCTTCATGTCTTCTTGATGACCTTTTGCTTTCTTCCTGTGTGATGTTATTGATGTCATCCCACAACTCTTCTGGTCTTCAGTCATTAGTGTCTAATGCATCAAATCTGTTCTTGAAATTATCTCTAAATTTAAAGGGGATATATTCAAAATCATCTTTTGACTCTCATGGACTTTTTAAATTTTCTTCAACTTCAACCTGAACTTACACATGAGCAATGGATGATCTGTTCCACAGTCTGCCCCTGGCCTTTTTTTGACATGATATGGAGCTTTTCCACCATCTCTTCCCATAGAAGTAGTCTATTTGATTTCTGTGCATTCCATCTGGTCAGGTTCATGTGTATACTCATCTTTTATGTTACTTAAAGAAGGTATTTGCAATGAGTTAGTCGTTGGTTTTGCAAAATTCTACCATGTGATCTACAGCACCGTTTCTATCACCAAGGCTATATTTCCCAACTACTGGCCCTTCCATCTTTGTTTCCAAACTTCCCATTCCAATTGCCAATAATTACCAGTTCATTTTGATTTCATGTTTGATCAATTTCAGATTGAAAATGTTGGTTGTTGTTGTTGAGAGCC
>NW_006408691.1:4311274-4312529 GCF_000296735.1 Chrysochloris asiatica | reverse complement strand
TTGAGGAGGCAGATCTCTCCAGTTGTATTGTAAGTACCATCCAACCTGAGAGTATCATCTTCTGGCCCTGTATCTGACAATATTCTGGTACAATTCATAATGTTTCAGTATTCAATATTCTGGGGCCATCTGATAGTGTTACACTGTTATTCTTAAGGTTTTCCATGAGTAAACATTCAGAAGTAGTCTGTCTCGCCTTCTTCCTAGTCGTTTTCAGCCTGGAAGTACAACTGAAACCTGTCCTCCATGGGCAACCCTAACTGGCATTTTAGGGCATAACTTCTAACAGCATAGCTTCCAACATCACAGAAACATGCAAGCCACCACAGTATGACAAACTGTCAGACAAATATTGAAAGACTAAGGCTAGAAGAGACATATTTTAAAAACTCACTATACCACAACCTCCAACACAAAGTCTCTTCTAACTGCTTTCTGGGGAAATAGTTTCAGGTCCCAAGCTCTAGAAACAGCAAAGGCAATAACAGAATTGTTTATAACTTCCAACCTTGCATCCCTTCATTTTTTCCTCACTGGTGTGCTGAGACTTCACTTCAGAGAAGCCATGACTGACTGTACTTTACCTGATGAGGTGCACAAGAGATCCCACCCCAGAGACCATCACTCATTCACTTTCCTTCTGCCCACCTGGTCTTCATATCCTT
Source organism: Chrysochloris asiatica (assembly GCF_000296735.1). NCBI lineage: Eukaryota > Metazoa > Chordata > Mammalia > Afrosoricida > Chrysochloridae > Chrysochloris > Chrysochloris asiatica. The sequence goes on along the minus strand of NW_006408691.1, from coordinate 4,311,864 downwards.
CTACACCAAGCAGCTGAATCTCCTCTGTGATGGGGCAGTAAACAAGGGCAAGGTCAGAGCCCATTTGTCAGAAAGTCTCACTCAGTCCTTGACAAGCGCCCCTGGGCCCCTCCTTCATGAGAGTTGAATGCTACATCTCATTTATGGCTGGAACACCTATAACTCCAAGGTGTTGCTGGCAGGAGAGAAAATTAGGGTAGACTTTTCAGAAGTGGGAGAGGAAGTAATCACCCTTCATAGGTGAGCTGTTTAAACTGTCCCACAGGGGAGCACTTTGTTTTTGATGAAACAGCTGACATTAGTCTCCAGGAGCCCAAACTGAGAAAAATGGGGCAGACACTACTTATCATAGCCAGGGATGATGACATCCTAACCCAGCATCCCCTGAGGCCCCAACAGACTACTCCACTGAAATACAAAAACAGGAGTCAGTGTAATGTTGTCTCCGCATGCGGGTGCAACAGCTGGCTGTCTGGGTTTTTTTCCCTACACAAACAGGAATTGACAAAGAAGTTACAAACAGATGCCCAGCTGATGACTTGACATCTACTGATACAGATTATGTTGTTGTTGTGTTGTTAGGTGCCTTC
>NW_006408691.1:4308505-4309023 GCF_000296735.1 Chrysochloris asiatica | reverse complement strand
TCTCCAGCATCATATCTATCACCAAAGCCATATGTTCCAAACACTGAACCTTCCTCTTTGCTCCCAGCCTTTGCATTCCAATCACCAGTAATGATCAATACATCTTGATTGCATGTTTGATCAATTTCAGATTGAAGAAGATTGATTCTTCTATTTCATCCTCACTAGTTTTGTGGTTGATGCAGTAAATTTGAATAATAGTGGTATTAACTGGGTTTCCCTTTAGGCACATGAATATTATCCTATAACAGACAGCGTTGTACTTCATGACTGATCTGGATATGTTCTTTTTGATGATGAATGCAACACCATTCCTCTTCAATTTGTCATACCAGGCATAGTAAACCATGTGGTTGTCAGATTCAAAATGGCCAGTGCCAGTCCGTTTCAGCTTACTAATACCTTAGATATCGATGTTTATGTGTTCCATTTCATTTTTGACAATTTCCAGTTTTCCCAGATTCATACTTCGTACATTCCATGTTCTGATTTTCAGTGGATGACTACAGCTGTTTCTC
>NW_006408691.1:4305451-4306649 GCF_000296735.1 Chrysochloris asiatica | reverse complement strand
TAAACAACATTCTTATCAACAGAGAAAAGATTGAAGTTGTCAAGGACTTCATTCTTCTTGGATCAGCTATCAACACTCATGGAAGCAGCAGTCAAGAAATCAAATGACATATTGCATTAGGCAAATCTTCTGCACAAGACCTTTTTAAAGTGTTGAAAAGCAAAGATGTTAGCTTGAGTACTCTGGTGCGCCTGACCCAAGCCTTGGTATTTTCAATAACTTCATATGCATGTGAAAGTTGGACAGTAAATAAGGAAGACAGTAGAAGAATTGATGCTTTTGAGTTATGGTGTTGGAGGAGAATATTGAAAGTGCCATGGACTGCCAAAAGAACCAATAGATCTGTGTTGGAAGAAGTCCAGCCAGAGTGCTCTTTGAAGGCCAAGATGACCAAACTTCGTGGTTCATAGTTCGGACATATTGTCAGAGGGCACCAGTCACTGGAGAAGGATATCATGTTTGGTAAGGTGGAGGGTCAGAGAAAAAGAGGAAGACCCCCAGTGAGATGTATTGGCCACGTGGCAGCCTCAATGGGCTCAAGCGTGGCAATAATTGTGCGGTTGGCCCAGGATTGGGCAGTGTTTTGTTCTGTTGTGCATAAGGTTGCTATGAGTCAGCACCGACTCAATGGCACCTAACTACAACAACAATTTGACATTTAATACGGCCAGAATAGGCAAAGTTGTGTTTCCATAGCAACAATAAAGAAATCCAGTTGCTTAATATGTTAGTCAGCCAGCTATTGGTACAATAATGCTGCATAACAAACACACCAACATCCAGTGGCTTATAACATAAAGCATGAAGTTTTCTCAACCTTGGGTCTGTATATAAGGTGAGGCAGCTCTTCCTCAGATTGTGGATTGACTGAGATTCATGGTGGGTTCCCACAGTCCCCTTGGAATAGCAGCTACCTGAGTTGTGTCCTTCTCATAGCAGATCACAGGAGTACAAGACAGCAAGCTACAATTCAGAAGCACAGTTCAGGCCTCCACTGTGCAATGTCTAGTAAATTTCATTTGTCAAAGTAAGTCACAGAGCTGAGCCCAACATCCATGGGCTTGGGAAAATATCTTATGCACTACTGTGTACTGAAATAAAGGAACTAAAAACCATAACCAGAGTATTAACCAGCCTTTATACCTCAAAAAATAAAACACAGGTAAATATCTTTCTGATATTCTCTGCTTTCAGCCAA
>NW_006408691.1:4297179-4305351 GCF_000296735.1 Chrysochloris asiatica | reverse complement strand
CTTCCAACCTGAGGGGTTCATTTCCCGGCACTGTATCTGATAGTGTTTCTCTGCTATTCATAAGATTTTCAGTGACTAAATATTCGGAAGTAGTTCGTCACTCCTTCTTCCTAGTCTATCTTTGTTTGGAAGCTCATCTGAAACCTGTCCACCATGGGTGACTCTGCTGGTATTTAAAATACTGGTGGCATAGGTTTCAGAATCACAGCAACTCACAAGCCACCACAGTACAACAAACTGACAGACAAGTGGTGGCCATTTGGTTTTAAGTGGAAACTGACTTTAAATTTCAAGGAGATCTGTGTGCATGCATAGTAGAACCCTCCAGGGAAGGGGGTGGGATGTCCATTCGCTCAGGCATCCCCTCTAGTCACCAGAATGGAGGTGCACAGACAGCAAGAGACCAATGAACAGATACCAAAATAAAGAATGTCCACACCTGTATCTTTGAGGTTCTGCCAGGCATTCGTGGCTGTTCCGATCCTTCCCCTGCTTGGTCTCTCCCAAGCAGAGTATGTGTGTCCTCATTAATGCAAATCCATGGGGGTTTAGGAGGATGAGCTAGAGTACCTGGACCAAGGCTGGAAAAAAGCAGGTCTCTAAAGCAAATGTGTGTGCACAGAAGGCAAGCCTGTAGACAATCGACAAGTGGTTTGAGCATTCTAGATGCATTTACAGATCCAAATCTGCCTAGGAACCACCTCATTTCAGCACCTCAGGTGTGGACAACTCCGCTCACTCTGCTAGCCTCCTTCCCTCCCTTTCTCTTGTTTCTTTCCCTCTTCCACTCCATCCCTTCTATCTCTCCTCCAAGCTTTCTCTGAAGCTATGGAAGCCACTCTGCCCTTGCACAGGCATCACCCAGGAGTGTGGGTATGTTAACAAGCCCAGAGGCAGCCCTGAAATAATGAGGGATGAAAACGTTAAATAAATTACCCCATCTCACTTCTTTTCGAAATTCAGTGTACAAAGAGGCATTTTACATGGTGCCTGGAGGGTCCCCATTGGGACTGGAGTTCAGTTGCAGGAAAAGATAATCAGCTAAATTCTTTCATTGAGTTTTCCTCCTTCTCTATTCCACTCCCACAATGAACAATCTGCATCTGACCTCTTATCAACGGTTTCGCTTTCAGACTGCTGAACTGGAGCTCATGGAAAGAAGACCTCATGGAGAAATCCTAGAACTGAAAGACGGCAACAGGTGATCTGTTACTGGGAGGTAAGTTGTTATATTTTTAGCCGCCATAAAGACAGTTCCTACTCAAGATGAGCCCATGCACAATGGAACTAAATGCTGCCAGGTCCTATACCATCTCTGTGATCAATTTGCAAATGAGATCATTGTGATGTATGGGATCTTCATTGACTGATTTTCAGAAGCAGATCACCAACCTTTTCCTTTCTAGTCCATCTTAGTCTGAAAACTCTGCAGAAACGTTTTCAGCATCAAGCAACATACAAGCCTCCACTGACAGGTGGACTGTGGTTGCACATGAGGTGCACTGACCAGGAATCAAACCCAAGTCTTCCACAGGGAAGGAGAGACTCTACCACCAGATCACCACTACCTCCAGAAGGTAAGTTTCTGTTAGGTGTCATCGAGATGGTTCCAATTCATAGCAACCCTGTGCACAACAGAATGAAACACTGGTCCTGCACCATCCTCACAACTGCTGTCATGTTTGATTCCATTGTTGTTGCCACTGTGTCAATCATCTCATTGGGGTTCTTCCTCTTTTTTACTAACCCCCCCACTCTACCAAGTATGATGTCCTTTTCCAGGGACTGATTCCTCCTGAGACAGTTTCACCTTCTTCTCTTTCATGAAGCATTCTTGCTGTACTTCTTCCAAGGCAGACTTGTTTGTTTTTCTGGAAGTCCATAGTACTTTCAATATTCTTCACCAACAACACCATAGTTCAAATGCATTGATTCCTCTTCAGTTTTCCTTATTCATTGTCCAACTTTCAACAAATGCAGTCCCCACTGATCTAGACCACAAATCACTGACCCAGCCCTGCCATGTGTGAGGCTCTAGGAGGCCCAGGGTCTCATAGGAGGGAGGAGTCTGTTCAGAGGACAAGTGACTGACAGGAAACATCATTCTATTACCTTCTGAATTAATTATGGCAGTGTCATCCCTGCCACCTGCAGACCCAGCTCTCTCCATGACCTCCCTGGGCATGCATCATTTCTGCTAACTTGGGCCATCATTAAGGAAACGTCTTTTCAAGTAGACATGACTCTACTCTCATCCTCCACCCAAGGCCCAGGACCAAGGAAATTTGGGTCTAAATTTTAAAGCACAATTATTTCAACAAACACTCAGCTCCATGCCAGCCCCATGTTAGACCCTGGGGACATGAATAAAGACCAAACACTTCCACCGTCTTCAGAAAGGACAGATTCACCAACAGTAATAAATGGTCACATCTCAGTTACTGCACTTCACACAACGGGGTCTGGAAATGCACACATGTGTGCACCATATGCACACACAAGCCCACATATCACACAGGTAGATGGAATTCACCTGACAAATCAGAGAAGCCTCACAGTAGATGGAGAATTCGGGTGGTGTCCTGAAGAAGGACGGGAATTTACCATGCATCCTAAGTATTAGAAAACCTATTCATATCAAAGATTTTTTGCATTACATGGAATTCTGGGACAGCCCAGGCTTCCTCCAAGAAGGAGTGTGTAATGGTAGAGTTCTGTGTCAACTTGACTAGGCCAGGATTTCCAGCGGTCTAGCAGTTGAGATGTGCTTATTCCCATGGTGATGAAACCTAATAGTTAACTCTGATGATAAGCAGCTATGAACAACCAGTCTATTGAAGGATGCTTCCTTGGGGATGTGGCCTGCTCGCAATATAATGGGCATGCAGGAGGAACTCTGACTCTCTCTTCTTCTGGGAACCTGAGACTCTACAATTGTAAGATAATAAACTTCTCTTTACATATATACATAAATAGGTTTCACTGGTTTTGCTTCTCTAGAAAATCCAGCCTAAGACAGAGTGGCTCTCTGGGAGTCAAAAGTTATAATGGAAGTTCCAAGGAGGGCTTAAAGGGGTAGCCAGTGAAAGGAATGAGTTGAGGGACCCCACTTCTGCCTTTCTCTCCCTCCCCCACCCCGTGGCACACCACATCACGGGGGGGGCGACCACACTCCAAATTCCAGACTCTCGCCATACCCACCCCTTCTGTGGAAGGGGTTTATGATCCATTTGTAGTCATACACCCATTGTTTCAAAGATTAATTAAAAAGCTAACATATTTTTAACCATCTGTACTAATTTAGAGGAAGAATTTAGAAACATAATTGTATTATCTGTAACTGAGGAATTCATACAGATCCCTTTTAGAATCAGAATATTAATGCATTTCTCAAAGAGACTCTGCAACTTGAACAAATTAGTAATATCGTGCCTCCAAAATTAGCCAAATTGCATTAGGATCATGTCAAGTGTTTGGCTTGTGAGGGGCTGGGAGAATGACACTCAAGGAGAGGAAGATATGGTTTCTGGGAACCACATCCTCCAGTGAGCAGGCAGGGTTGGGCCCAGGCTTTAGCCCCCATCCTCACTAGTCAGGGGCTGCACTGAGGTGTCCTGGATATAGATAATAGAACAGAGAGCTCTGTGGCCATGGGCAGCGGAGGAGAGGGGCTCAGACACAAGCCCAGGACCAGCCCTGCTTGGAGTCATGAAGTTGGTGACCTCAGTGCCCAAGGGCCCATGTAAAGTGTCAACCCTCACTGGAGCCACACTATTTCCTGTTGAATGACACAGAAGGGAAAAGTGACCATGGTGGGTTGGCACAGGAAGTTAGTTAGGCAGAATTTTGCTGCTGGACAGTGGTCACTGGGGAGGAAAGAAGGGTCCCTTGCATGTTCAGAATGGGCATCATGGTCCCTTGGCCTCAGGGAGGTGATGGGCTCAGGCACAAGGAGCAGAGGTTTCACAGGAGCCTCAGGTCATGGAAAGTCTGGTGAGGGAAAGTGGGTTTCCATAAGGCAGGGCCTGGGGCAATGAGGGCAAAGGGATGGAAAGGGCAGGAAACAAACAGGGCACTCATGGGAAGGCCACCTTCCTTTTCCTAACTCCTGGGGAATCTCCCACCTGGAAGCATGCCTTCAGCACTCAGGAGTGTTCCTTGAATTTCCCAACCCAGGTTTGTGAACACACTGCCAGATCAGCTACTCCAGGAGGGATGTTGTGCCATAGAAGTCAGTGTGATTCAAATGAACAAAAACGTACATGCACATACACATGCTCACACACATGCATATTCATATGTTCACAGACACATGCACATACATTCTCAGAACTGTTCACCTGCATACACACATACACACATGAACCACACACCTATGCATACATATCATAGACACATGTACACATGATGTGAGCACACATGCACACCCACTTTGAAGAAAGGGTTAAAATCCTGGTTCTGCTTGTAGTAGCTTGTGACTGGAACACATTTCAAACCAACTCCTTAGCCTCAGGTTCCTCATCAGAGGACATAGGCAGTGTACCTATCACACAGGGCTGTGTTGAGGACCAAGAGTGGATTCAAGCAAACGTCAGCTTACAGGCAGGACTCTATCCTCTTTCCTTGCCCCCCACAGTCCCCTTCCCAAATGGACGCTCCCACTTCCACCCCACCACATTAAGGTGTAACCACTCTCATATCTTCCCTGAAACCGGGAAAGCATCTACGAAGTGTCTAAATAGCAAATTGATTCCCTAAAGTACAGCTCTCCTACTTCTCCTTACAGGACAACTCTCCTATCTCTCCTTAAAGGAACAGAAATAGCCCAGACTTATCAAAGCAAGTCCATGAAGGACAGAGACTGGCCCAACACATGTGGGCAACACTCTGCCCAGTTAAATGCACCATGGGCACCATTCAGAGGCTTCCAGCACCTCGACAGTGAATCCTCCTCCAGAGATCCACCCACCCCAACCTCAACCCCAACCCTGGTAGATAGTCTGTATGGATACATTGAGATGTCACATTTAGCTAGTTTTATTATTTTTGCTGTAGTATAGATGAAAGTTTACAAAGCATATTAAGTTTTCATTCAAAAATTTATACCCATTTTGTTTCCTGGCATTGTTTGCAATCCTCTGAAAGTAAACAGAACTCTTACCACTTCCTCCATGGGTTCCCTCATTTCCATTCATCCTTTCCTGCCCCTTTTTGCCTTCTGAGCTTTGTTTTTAGGTTTGTTGTTGTTGTTGTTAAGTGCCATCGAGTCGGTTTCGATGCTGCCATTTTGGTTTCCTACAATTGTTCCTGTTCACTTTATAAACCTTTCTGATGTTTGGCTGAAAGGTAATCCTGGAGTGGGAGGAGAGCACAGCTCCAGGTTTGAAGAGAGTCTAAGGGCCACAGTTTTAGGGCATTTCCACCAGTCTCTATCAGATCAGTAAGTCTGGTCTTTTTAATGGTTTTTGAGTTTTGTTGTACATTTTTAGGGCATACTGAGAGAACATTGAACCTGGAAGGAAGAGGATTAAGAAGATGGATGCCTCCTCTTGGTTCATGTTTTCAGAAGTAGGTCATTCCAAAGTGCCTTTACATCCTTTGCCTTCCAACTTAATCACAGACTTCCATGGACTCCTCCCCAAGTAGGCACCTCAGAGATAGAGATGAGCCCTCCCTGGAACTTAGCCCAGTTTAACTCACAGTAGGGATGATAGAGTGAGCACATGTGTTGTGGTTTTGGGGTGTTTTTTGTGTGTTTTTTAGGGTTTTGTTTTGTGTATTTTTTGTTTTGTTTTATTTTATTTTCACTTTGGTGAAGGAATACACAGTCAAGGAGCCATCATTTCAACAATTTCTACATGCACAACCAGTGGCATTGGTTACCTTCTTCATGTGCTACCACCCTCGCTCTCCTTTTCCACATTATCCCACCACCATTATCTTTAACTCACTGTCCCCTAAGTTTCCCATTCAACCTTTCAAGCTGCCATTGTTAACTCAATCTCTTTAAAAGCATACAGTGCTCAAAGTAGACATTAGATGCCATTGAGTTGGCTCCAACTCATAATGACCCTATGCCCAACAGAACAAAGCACTACCAGTTCTGCACCGTCCTTGGAATTGTTGTGATACTTGAGCCCATTGTTGCAGCCACTGCATCAGTCCATCTCACTGGAAGTCTTCCTCTATTCTGCTGATCCTCTACTTTACCAAGCATTATGTCCTTTTTCAGGGACTGGTTCCTCTCACCATTTTCACTTCCAAAGAACATTCTGGCTCTACTTCTTCCAAGACAGATTTGTTCATTCTTCTGGTAGTTCATTCTTTGTAAACACCACAATTCATTGGCATCATTTCTTCTCTGGTCTTCTTTATTCATTGTCCAGCTTTCACATACATACGATCCACTGAAAATGCAATGACTTGGTTCCAGTGCAATTTAGTCCTCAAAGTGGCATCTTTAACACTTTAAAGAGACATTTTGCAGCAGATTTCCCCAATACAATCTTATAAGACAAAGTAAAACTGTCCTATAGGGTTCCCAAGACTGTAAATACTTATGGAAGCAGACTACCACATTGTTGTTGTTTTCAGCAGAGTGTCTGGTGGATTTGAACTGCCAACCTTTCAGTTAGCAAATGAGCACTTAATCACTGTACCACTGGGACTTCTTCTAAACTGACTAAACATGGATAATTTCTTCAAAAAAAGCTCAATGTCTAAGGCAAAATGGTATTCACTAATTGATTGACTTAAAGGTGAGTATAGAAAATCAGTTTTCTCAAGGCTCAAAGTTTAAAAGATCATCTCAGCTTGTGTGGATCTTGTCTGGATTCCATGAGAATTTTATCTGGATTGCATGTCTCACATCAGGAGATCAAACAGAATAAAGAGGAAAGGAAGTGGAGAGTAGGAATGCCTTACTCTATGTCATCATAGAAGTCCTCCCTGAGGAGATGGTCCTGAGGAAACAGTTTGACAATGCTGAGGAACCAGCTGTGCAAAGATCAGAGAAGAAAACATTCCAGGCAGACTGAGGTGGAGCCAAGCCAATGTGAGTGGAGTCCAGGTGAGGGGGGAGGATTAGAAAGTCAGGAGAAGACAGGTGGATCTTGTGGGTCATGAAATGGAGTGGGAGAATTTCAACAAGCCAAAACCTCACCCCAGAACAAAAAACAGGGAGCCAGTTGGGAGGTGTTATCATAGTCCAAACAAGAACAGATGGGGGTTTGACCCAGGGATGGTGGTGAGACATGACCACACTCAGGATTTCACTGAAGTAGAAATGGGAAGGAAAAGTGAGAGAAAGAGGAGTAGAAAATGACTCCAAACTTTTGAAATGGAAAGACCTTCAGAGGAAGACATTTGAGGGGAAACCAAGAGTTCCAATTGGTCTTTGTACATTTGAGATACCTATTCAACATTTCCACCACTCATCTGTCAGTTTGTCATGCTGTGGTGGCTTGTGAGTTGCAGTGATTCTGAAAGCTATGACACCAGTATTTTAAATACCAGCAGGGTTACCCATGGTGGACAGGTTTCAGATGAGCTTCCAGACAAAGACAGACTAGGAAGAAACAGTGATGAATGACTTCCGAACATTTAGTCACTGGAAACCTTATGAATAGCAGAGAAACACTGTTAGATATAGTGCCAGAAAATGAGCCCACCAGGTTGGAAGGCACAGAAAATATGACTGCCTCCCCAAAGTAAAGTTAGCCATGATGACGCGATTGGAGTAAAGCCAGTGGGAATAAAGCCCATGGGACTTTCATTTGCTGATGGGGCACAACTCAAAATGAAGAGAAACAGCTGTAAAAAATCCATTGAAAATCGGAATATGGAATGTACAAAGTATAAATCTGGGAAATTGGAACTTGTCAAAAATGAAAGGGAAGAAAAAAACATCAGTATCTTAGGCATTGGTGAGCTGAAATGGACTCATATTGGCCATTTTGAATCTGAACAAATGCATGGTTCACTATGCCAGGAATGACAAATTGAAGAGGAATGGTGTTGCATTCATCATCAAAAAGAACCTACCCAGATAAGTCATGAGGTACAACGAAGTCTGTGATAGGATAATATCCATGCGCCTACACGGCACCAACCACTAAAGCCAGTTAAGATGAAATAGAAGAATTCTTTTTCAATCTGAAATTGATTTTTTTT
>NW_006408691.1:4269241-4291980 GCF_000296735.1 Chrysochloris asiatica | reverse complement strand
AGCTGTTCCATGGAAGAAAGATGAGGCTTTCTGCTCCCATAAAGATTCACAGCCTCAGAAACCCTGTACAGGGTCATCATGAGTCAGAACCGACTCCACTGCACATAACAACAACAACAATAACAATGTAAAGAAAACAAAAATCTTCACTACTGGACCAATAAGCAATATTCTTATCAATAGAGAAAAGATTGAAGTTGTCGAAGACTTCATTTTTCTTGGATCAACGATCAACACTCATGGAAGCAGCAGCCAAGAAATCAAACAATGTATTGCATTAGACAAAATCTGCTGCACAAGAGCTTTTTAAAGTGTTGAAGAACAAAGATGTCAGCTTGAAGACTATGGTACACCTAACCAAGCCATGGTATTTTCAATAACCTCATATGCATGCTAAAGTTAGACAGTGAATAAGGAAAATCATAGAATTGATGCTTTTGAGTTATGGTGTTGGAGGAGAATATTGAAAGTACCATGGGCTGCCAAAAGAACAAACAGACCTGTGTTGGAAGAAGTATAGCCAGAGTGCTCCTTGAAGACCAGGATGGCCAGACTTTGTCTCTCATACTTTGGACATATTGTCAAGAGGAACCAGTCACTGGAGAAGGCTATCGTGTTTGGTAAGGTGGAAGGTCAAAGAAAAAGAAGACCCCCAGAGGGATGGATTGACAAAGTGACATCATCAATGGGCTCAAGCATGGTAACAATTGTGGGGTTAGCCCAGGACTGGGCAGTGTTTCATTCTGTTGTGCATAGGATTGCTATAAGTCAGTACTGACTTGATGGCACCTAACAACAACAACAATCCCTCAAACTATTTCTCAGTTTCATTTACTACTTGTGATAAAGAAGCATCCGATTCTTCATCAGACATATCACCTGGCTCCTAGTTATTGCAGGCAGCAATTTTGCCAAATGTTTCACCACGATAGAAATGAATCACCATTCTTCCAGCCTCGGCCACCTGACTGCTAAGCTGCTCCCATATAGTCAGCTTTTGTTAGAGCAGCATCTAACATACCAATGTCTGGATTTGCCAAGGTAGACTAATTCATGCTGCAGTAACAAATAACCCCCAATTCTACATTACTTCACAAAATTAAGTCTTATTTCCTGCTCATGCTGCATGCCCAAATAGATCACCAGGAGGTCTGTGTTCCTAGGAGTCATTCAGAGTCCCAGGATCATGGAAGCTTCATGATATGTGACTTCATGAACACCAGGTCTGGGGCAAGGAAGGTAGATGATAATATACTGGCTCTTGGTGTTTCTACCCAGAAGGAGCACCCTTCACTCCCACACACATTGGTAAAATCAAATCATAAGGCCATCTCAAACTTCAAAAAGTCAGGAAGTTCTGCTCCTACTATGTGTCTAGATGGCAGAGAGCAAGAATACGTGTGGGTAGGTGTTTTGACTACCATAATATTCCGTGAAGATACAAAGTCACTCTATGAATCAATGAGTATGTAGCTCAGGGGTGAAGGCAGGGATGGCGACTGTTTGTTGGAGTTCCCTCTGGACACCAGGAAAGACCAATTGTTAGAAAAGGACATCATATTTGGTAAAGTAGAGGGTCAGTGTGATAGTTAAGGTCCTGTGTCAACTTGACTGAGCCAAGATTCCCAGTAGTTTGGCAGTTGATCATTAACTCTATGATGATTGGCTATGAGCAGGCATAGTTAACTCTATGATGATAGGCTATGAGCAGCCAATCAATTGTAGAGATGTTTCCTTGGGGGTGTGGCCTGCTCTCAATATAATGGACATGCAGGAAAAACTCATTCTCTTTCCCTGGAGCTGAATCTCGCATCTGGGTCATCCTCCAACTTCTGTTTCTTTGAACCTGAGCCAGTGGCCTGCTCTGTTGTGTATGTTTGCCTGCTGGGCCTGCATGCAGAGTGTGCCTAGAAAACCAGACACCCACAAGAGGGCCCTGCATCCTGTCACCCTGGCTTATGTACTCCACACGATTGGTTCTGAAGCACGCCTGTCCATGCCTTGGTCACCTGCTACCCTGCTGCCACCCCTGTTCCAGCACTGAAGTCTTGCTTTGTGCCCTGACTTAGGATTCCTGCCTTCCAAAAATGTTTCTTGATCTTGATTCACCTGGCCTGCACTTGGGACTCTCTACAACGTTGAGCCATTTCCTTGATATAAACTTCTCTTTATATATAGATATAGATATTATTGTTGTTGTTAAGTGCTATTGAGTTGATTCTGACTCATAGTGACCCTGTATAGGGTTTCCAAGAAGCTGTTGGTGAACTTGAACTGTCAACCTTGCAGTTCAAACAAACTTTGCAGTCCAGTGCATTAACCTATAGTGCCACACCAGAACTCCACATGGTAGTTATGTGCTGTGGAGTCGGTTCTGACTCATAGCGACCCTGTATAGGGTTTCTGAGGCTGAAAGTCTTTACAAAAGCAGAAAGTCTCATCTTTCTCCTATGGAACAGCTGGTAGTTTTGAACTTCTGATCTTGAGGTTTGCAGCCCAACCCATAACCAGAGCTCCTTGTTGTTGTTGTTAAGTGCTGTTGAGTTGGTTCCAACCCATGCCAACCCTGGATAGGGTTTCCAAGGAGCGACTGGTGAGTTTGAACCACTGACCTTGCGGTTCAAACCAACTTTGCAGTCCAGCACATTAACCCACAGCACCATGCCAGGGCTCCTACCAGAGCTCCTTAGGACTTAGGATTTTTGAGAGAAAGAGAGAAAGAGGTGTGTGTGTGTGTGTGTGTGTCTGTGTGTGTGTGTGTGTGCATCACTGGTTTTGCCTCTCAAGAGAACTCAACTTAAGACAGTCAGCAAAAATGAGAGAAAACCACGGTAAGATGAGTTGCCACCATAGCCACACATTGGATTCACACACACCAGTAATCATGATGATGGTACAGGACCAGACAACGTTTCACTCTGTTATCCATAAGGGCGCCACGAGTCAGAGTTGGCTTGATGGCAACTAGCAACCACAAAGTCAAAACTGTCATGTTGAGATTTGGGGGTGGCAGGTGTGCAATCACAGGGCAGCAAGAGTGATGGGGGTGGAGAAGTGAGACAAATGCAAGGTGGTACTTTATCCAGTTGCCTAGTCTCACAAGAATAACAGCCAATTGCTCGGTCATGCAGGACAACTTTAGGGACCACTGCCCTTGCAACAGCCCACTGAGGGATTGGAAATGCAAGGAATTTCATTTATCATCATCTGTTTCTCATTGATTGATATTTACCTCACAGAGCATCAACTGGCCCACATTTCCTGAGTGATTATTAAAGAAGCCAGAGCCAATGTGAAGTCAGATAGATGGACATGGGTTCTGAAACTGAAGAAGCCCAATGCCACCGTCCCCAGAGATGGCTCTAGAAAATGAGACACAGCAATGATATCTAGCATCAGTCAAGCTCTGGGGGAAGAAAGGCAGAGAGGAGGCCAAGCAAATCTGAAAAAGTTCATGGCAGAGCTTCGTACACAGGTAAGCATTTGGGATCATCAGCATAGCCAGGATGAGATCATCTAGGAGTGGGTGTGGGAGACAGGGCTAATGACTGAGCCCCAGAAGCTCAACAAGGATAATGGGGAGAGGCAAGGATGCAGCAAAGGACCTTAGGAAGGAGCAGCCAGTAAGGTAAGAGAAAAGCCAGGGATGTGGTGGGAGGTCCTGAAAGCCCAGAAAAGAAAGAAGGATCACATGTATCCTGTGCTACTAAGAGATCAGCAAAGACTGTTCAATATGCCATGAATACCATGGACTGTCAGAAGAATGGACAAATCAGTCTTGGAAGAAGTACAAACCAGAATGCTCCTTCAAAGCAAGAGTGGGGCGATCTTATCTTGCTTACTCTGCACATGTCATCAGAAACAACCAGCCACTAGAGAGACAGGGAAAACCCTTAATGAGATGGATTGACACAGTAGATGCATCAGTGGACTCAAACATACTGATTCTGAAGATAGCACAAGACCAGACGATGTGTGGTCCTGTTATACATAAGGTTGCCATGAGTCAGGGTTGACTAGATGATAACTAACAAGAGGAGAGCAGAGAACTGACTCTTTGATACAGTGGTTGGGGAGCAGGGCATCTGTGGTAAACTTGACCAGAGGCATCGCAATGAAAGGAAAGGAAGTCGGGCTGCAGTGAGTTAATGGGAGAGGCTCTTCCAAGGACATTTGATTCAAAGAGGAGCAAAGAAGTAGGGCAGGAGCTGGCAGGGGAATGGGGTCAAGGAATGCCCTCTTAGATCGGATATTACAGCAGATATGAATGCTGAGAGGAGCGACCCAGCAGAGAGGAGATAACTGATGAGGCAGGAGACAGGAGATAATTGCAAAAGCAAAGTCCTTGAGTAGGCGAGAGATGGAGGGCAAAGCACAAGATAGGACAGAAAACAGAGCCAATGCTGGCTTTTCCTACAGTGGGGGAGGTAGCTTAGATCAAAATGTCCATACCAATTTCCCACTCCACATCAAGTATTCCCCCACCCTCAGTGACCTATCCACATTGCCGGTCACCAGCTGCCTGGATTTCCTGCCAGAGCAGTTTCCTGGGTTGAGACATTGACAGTCCCTATTGTTGTAGTTGTTGAATGCCATTGAGTCAATTCTGGCTCATAGCAACCCTGTGTGGCAGGGTAGAACAGAGAGCAGATGGCCAGTTCTTTCTCCCACCATGCCATTGGATGGATTCAAACTACCAGCCTTTGGTTAGCAGGCAAGTGCTTCGCTGTTGTGCCACCAGGGTTCCTTTGATTATCTCTACTAAGGTGAATGTTACCTAGGAGAGAAAATGAGTCATTTTCACTTTGAAACACTGCTTTGAATAAAGTCCTCCATTGAGCCAGTCACTCTGACTATAGAGCACAGAACATAGTAGCAGTGTATGGGGTTGTCTGTCTTCAATTCAGCATCATCCTTATAGCCTCTGCTTTCTCCCTTGTTTCCCAGGGCCCTTCACCCAAGAGGTCCAGGCAAGATTCTGCCAGTGAGAGGCAGGGCAGGGTAAGTAAGAGTGTAACGGTGGCTGAGGTTTGAGTGGTTTCTGGGGTTCTTTCAAAATCATTTATGGCAACTTAGAGCAACTCCAGGAATCATCCACTCTGGGACGCAGGCCACCAAGGTGACTGGTAGGGCTTCCCTATACTTTTGAGTTTCCATTTCCTAAAGATTGCATGGTTAGGAAGTCTGAGCTTTGGAGGGAGAATCACCATCAGCATCAGTCCAAAGCTGATTCCTATGAAGCAGAGGTCAGACATACATCCTTTCTCCAATCTTTTTATCGATTCTGACATCAGTCATCTCTGCCATGGCACTCTTTACTTCTCTTCTGGGTTCAATACTTTGTTGCAGTGACCACACAGAACTCATAGACAATACTCACAATTATGGGGTGTGAAGGAGCTCTAAAGAACTAGGTGCTTAGCATAAAGGGAGGCTCCTGCCAGAAATGCAGGCCAGATTCCATGTGTGCTGTTTACTACTTTTTCTGAGCTGACTCTCAAAAGTCAGCTGGCCAGCATACCTTAGGATGCCTGTGGGCACCCTCATCCCTCTTCCTCTCACAGCATGCTCCCAGGATGTTTGTTCACTCAGGCTATGCCTCAAAATATGAATTTATTAACAAGATTTTAACAAACTCAAACTTCATAATTAGCAAAACAATGCTTACTTGATCTTGGGATTGTCTAGTGTGTGTTAAAGCATGATTTTGTACATGTCTGCCAACCTATCAGAATTTTCTCCTTATAAATTCCTGGATTTTCTGTACTTAGACTCTGTGGAAATTTCCTGTAGCTGAAGTACTTCTATGAATCCCCGGGAAGTGTTGCCCTATCTAGTTTCCTTCAAGAAAACTCTGCCTTCATGGCAACTCCTGCTTGCACTTTGAAAGGGGTTTATTAGGAGTGTAACAGGTTCAGATCAGGAAAGACTCAGGATACAGTTCTTCAGGCAGGACAGCTTCTGGGCCATGCCTACAGACAGCCTTTCTCTGGCCCTCAGCCTCTCACTCCTAAGCCTCTGAACTCCTCAGGCCTCTCATCCTGGTCATCAAAATGTTACAAAACTCTCTAGCTCTACCAACAAATGTGCAGATGCACCCCACTCCATCATCAGGAAGGCCTGGGAAGCCCAAAATACTGTTTCCTTCTGATCTTCTGGAGGAAAACATTGTTATACATACCATATATCTCAAATGAAAGTTGCTACTTTTCTATGAATTAAGGCAATGTTTACTATTCTAATTTAAAAAACTGATATTTAGTCAATTCCAACTCACAGTGGCCCCATATGCCTCAGCGTAGAACTGAGCGCCATAGTGTCATCTGTGTTGTATTCTTCAGGGAAACAAATTACCAGGCCTTTCATTCGTGATGCTGCTGGTTGGATTTGGACCTGCAATCTTTCAGTTTAAAGTTGAATACAAAGTGTTTGCTCCACCTAGGGGCCTCAATCAAATAAAACAAACTCAAAAATGTATAATAACACAACAGAACTTGATGTTTTGCTCAAGTAAAGTTCAACTATGCGTTCCTAATTATTAGATGGTGGGTTTTCTCCAAGATGTGACTCAGGAACCCAGGTTTTTTCTGTCAATGAATCTGCTACCTTGGGGATCCTTTCCATAGTAGAGTATTCCAGTGGGTGGGGAACAGAGATAATTAAATGTCATGTGCAGAGTTCTGGAAATGGCCTATGTCATTTCTTCATTCATAACTCAGTCACACGACCCTACATAGAGAAAATGGGACTGGGAACTGTGATTGATCCCTGTCTTGGAAACCACTTCCTAGTAGCAACTTTCCAATTTGGTAGGAAAGTATAAATCTCTAATTGACAACTAACTTCTTTGCCATCACTACCAAGAGTCCTACAGCAGTTCCGGTGATTAATAATGAAATAATTGTTTTTATTCTTGTTGGTTGTTGTTAGGTGCCACTGGTACTGACTCATAGTGTCCTTATGCACAACAGAATGAAACACTGCCCGATCCTGTGCCAATCTCACATTCATTGCCATGTTTGAGCCCATTGCTACTGCCACTGTGCCAGTCCATCTTATTGGGGGTTTTCCTCTTTTTCTCCAAATTTCCACTTTATCAAGCATGATCTCCTTCTCTAGGGACTGGTCCCTCCTAGTAATATGTCCAAAGTATGAGAGATGAAGTCTGGCCATCCAGGCTGCCAATGAGTATTCTGGCTGTAATTCTTCCAACACAGTTTGGTTTGTTCTTTTGGTGGTCCATGGTACTTTTGATATTCTTCGCCAACACCATAACTCAAACGCATCAATTCTTCTACAGTCTTCTTTATTTCCTGTCCAACTTTCGCCTGCATATTAGGCTATTGAAAACACTATGGCTTGGGTCAGGCATACCTTAGACCTCAAACTGACATCTTTGCTTTTCAACACTTTAAAGAGCTCTTGTGCAGCAAATTTGCCTAATATAGTCCATCGTTTGATTTCTTGACTGCTGCTTCCACGAGTGTTGATTGTTGATCTGGGCAAAACGAAGTCTTTAAAAATTCAATCTTTTCTCCATTTATATGGATGATGTTTATTGGTCCAATGGTGAGGATTTTTGTTTTCTTTGCATTGAGGTGTGAACCATACTGAAGACTGTGGTCTTTAATTTCATCAGTAAGTATTTTGAGTCAGCAAGCAAGGTTGTATCATCTGCATATCGCAGGTTGTTAATGAGTCTTCCTCCAATTCTGATGCCACATTCTTAATATAATCCAGATTATTTGCTCAGCATGCAAATTGAGTAAGTATGGTGAAAGAACACAACCCTGGCATACACCTTTCCTAGTTTCAAACCATTCAGTGTACCATTGTTCTGTTTGAGTGATTGCTTCTTGGTCTATGTACAGGTTCCTCATGAGCACAATTAAGTGTTCCAGAATACTCATTCTCCACAATGTTGTCCATATCTTGTCATGAGTCACACAATCAAAAGCCTTTGCATAGGCAATAAAGCATAGATAAACACCTTTCTGGTATCCTCTGCTCTCCATCTGATGTCAGCCAATCATATACCACAGGCTTTGTTATTGTTGTTGTTAAGTGCCGTCAAGTCAGTTCCAACCCATAGCGACCCTGTATAGGGTTTCCAAGGAGCAGCTGGTGAATGTCAACAGCTGACCTCATGATTCAAACGACTTTGCAGCTCAGCCCATTAACCCACAGCACCACACCCAGACTTCCCATTAAGTTAACTTAAACTTATAACAACCCTATGTACAAAATGGAATCCTGGTGAAATATTGGACAACCTCAATCTTTTCTCCATTTATCATGATGTTATTTATTAAGCAATTTGTGAGGATTTTCATTTTCTTTCAAAGGATAGGTAAAAATAGAGTTGTGCTTACTCATGCAATCAAGAAGAACAATCTGTGCTCCATATCTGCACCAAGAAGACAAAAGAAGAGACTGGAAGGAAATAAACTAAACTCAGCTCTGCTCAGCTGAGAGATAAGAATCTGTATCTTTTGCAGACGGCTTACTATTCCAAATCTGTTTTGCTCCAAGCAGGGTGAGGGAGAAGGGAGATGAGCATTCCCTCACCAAGTAGCCCAAAGATTTTACATCAGAAAAGATCAGTAGTTGGAAAAATGGCCTTGGTGAGGGAAGCAATGCTGAAGATCCCATGATAGAATTTTCAAGACCAATGACTTCTTCATTGCAAATACCTTTTTTAACAACATGAAAGATGGCTATATGCATGGACCTCACCAGATGGAATACACAGAAATAAAATTGACTACATCTGTGGAGAGAAATGGTGGAAAAGCTCCATATCATCAGCCAAAGCAGGGCCAGGGGCAGACTGTGGAACAGACCATAAGTTGCTCATATGCAAGTTCAGACTGAAGCTGTAGAAAATTAAAACAAGTCCAGGAGAGCCAAAATATGACCTTGTCTATATCCCATCTGAATTTAGAGATCGTCTGAAGAACAGATTTGACACATTAGACACTAAAGACTAAAAACCAGAGGAGTTATGGAATGGCATCAAGAACATCATACAGGAAAGAAGCTAAAGGTCATTATGAAGACAAGAAAGAAGGAAAAGACCAAAATGGATGTCAGAAAAGACTCTGAAACTTGCTCTCCAGCCTAGAGATGCTAAAGCAAAAGAGGGAAATGAGGAGATTAAAGAGCTGAATAGAAAATTTCAAAGAGCAACAAGAGAAGACAAGGTCAAATATTATAACAAAATGTGCAAAGATCTGCAGTTAGAAATTCAAAAGGAAAGAACACACTCAACATTTCTCAAAATGAGAGAACTGAAGAAAAATTCTAACTTTACTAATCATATTGAAGGAGTCAATGGGAAAAATATTGGATGATGCAGAAAGCATCCAAAGAAGATGGAAGGAATACATTGTACCAAAAATAAATGTTTGATATTCAACCATTTCAAGAGGTAGCATATGATCAAAAGCCAATGATACTGAAGGAAGAAGTCCAAGGTGAATTGAAGGCATTGGCAAAAAACAAGGCACCAGGCATTGATAGGATAAAAGTTGAAATCTTTCAACAAACTGATGTAGCACTGCAGGCACTCACTCATCTATGCCAAGAAATTTGGAAGACAGATCCTTATTTGTGCCCATTCCAAAAAGAGGTAGCCCAAGGAATGTGGAAATCATTGGACAATATCAAAATTTGCTGAAGATAATACAAAAATGGCTTCAACCATACACTGACAGAGAACTTCCAGAGGTTCAAGCCAGATTCAGAAGAGGATGTAGAATGAGGGATATCATTGCTGACGCAAGATATATTTTGACTGAAAACAGAGACTACCAGAAAGATGTTTACCTGTGCTTCATTGACTACACAAAGGCTTTCATTTGTGTGAATCATGACAAGCTATGGGCAACGCTGCGGAAAATAAGTTTTCACAACACTTACTTGTGCTCATGAGGAACCTGTACATAGACCAAGAGGCAGTTGTCTGAACAGAACAAGGGAACACTGAGTGGTTTAAAATCAGAAAAGGTTGTAGTCTTTTACCATATTTATTCAATCTGTATGCTGAACAAATAATCCAGGAAGCTGGAATACATGGCATCAGGATTGGAGGAAGACTCATTAACCTGCGATATGCAGATGATACAACCTTGCTTTCTGAAAGCAAAGAGGACTTAAAATACTTACTGATAAAAATCAAAGACCCCAGTCTTCAGTATGGATTGCATCTCAATGTAAATAAAATAAAATCCTCACCACTGGACCAATAAACAACATCCACATAAATAGAAAAAAGACTGAAGCTGTCAAAGACTTCATTTTGCTTGGATCAGCCATCAACTCCTACGGAAGCAGCAGCCTTCCAAACGATGGATTGCTTTAAGCAAATCTGCTACACATAACCTCTTTAAAGTGTTAAAGAGCAAAGGTGTCAGTTTGAGGTCTAAAGTATGCTTGACCCAAGCCATAGTATTTTCAATAGTTTTACATGCAGGTGAAAGTTGGACAGCAAATAAAGACTACTGTAGAAGAATTGATGCATTTGAGTTATGATGTTGGAGAAGAATATCAAAAGTACCATAGACCGCCAAAAGAACAAACCAATCTGTGTTAGAAGAATTACAGCGAGAATGTTCCTTGGCAGCCTCATAGTTCAGACATATTATTAGGCGGGACCAGTCCCTGGAGAAGGACATTATGTTTGGCAAAGTGGAGGTTTGGAGAAAAAGATTGGCACAGTGGCAGTAGCAATGGCCTCAAACATGGCAATGAGATTGGCGCAGGATCGGGCATTGGTTCATTTTGTTTTGCATAGGATCGCTATTAGTCAGTACCAACTCAACAGCACCTAACAACAACAACAGGCTGAGGTCATCAGAGCATAGTATTTCCAAGCTGGAAAGAGTTGTTCCATTCATATGATTTCTTTATCTTCACCCTGTGTCTGGTCCAGAAGACATTAATACTAATTTACTATTGTAACTGAGATACAAGTTGAATTCCATGTGGTCTAATCTCTATGAGAAATTATATTCAAAGAAGTACAGTTCAATATCAAAAATACCTCTAACTTTACTTGACTCTCTTGAGGAAAATGACTGAGGATCTAACTTAAATTCCATGGCTATATTTCTCAGAAATTTCTTTCCTTCTGTAAAAAGACATAACAAAGATGGTACCCCTGGGAGTCTTTCTAGGAGATGACAGATCTGATCAGGTAAAAGCAAAATCCCTTTAGTGGGTAGGGTGAGAAGAGCCTGGGAACCCTCACACATTACCAGATCTTGTCCTATCAGTTGAAGATACATGCAGTTCATCAATGCAGCATAAGCCATGATTATATGAGGAAGACGGGTTGTAACAAAAGGTAAAGCTTTAAGATGGAACTAGAAATGAATTAGTACTAAAAACACGTGCAGGAAATTCCTAAGTACTTGCTAGGGAAAATCCTCAAAACTGACCCAAATTTATAGACAATAGACACCACAAAGCAAAGCATCTGCTCAGAAGAAATAGTACCCTTTGTTACTGCTATTACTATCATTTGTTGAGCACTTACTATGGACCAGATACTATTAAGGACTGAACACCCTGTATGTTATTTTAATCTCACATTTTTCTTCACCTCACAGAGAAAGTAAAGGGGCTTAATGAACTTGTGTGAGTTCACAAAGCACAGATAAACATCTGACTGAGCCAAGATTCAAACTCAGAACCACCTACCATCAAAGTTCATGTTTTCAATCACTCTTCTACAATCAAAAAGCTAGAATTACATTAAAAGAACCCCGTGTAATGATGTATCTGTCAGGTTTCTCCTGAGAAAGAGAACCAGTAGGCTAAAAGTCCTTAAAAGATTTTGTTTAAGGAGTTGGTGATTGCAGGGCCAGCAAGTCTAAAATACATAGGACACATGGAAAATCAGTGGGATTTCCATGTTACAGTCTTGTTTGTTTGTTTGTTTGTTTGTTTTTTACTTTGTTTGATTTGGTTTGGTATGTTGTAATCCTGAGGCAGAATTTCTTTTTCTCTGAGATGTCTTTTGCTCTTGGGACCTTCAACTGATTGGATCAGGCCCACCACATCATTAAGGGAAATAGTTTTGACTGAAACCAACCAATTGTAGATGTTAATTACATCTGCAAAGTATCTTTACAGAAGCAACCCTTAGTCCACTGTTTGATTAAGTAGCTGGGTACAATAGCCTAGCCAAACTGACATATATGGCTAGTCATCCCAGATGGGATTTTTGTTCTTCACAGCCTCCAGCCCCAGAGGTTCATGTTGTTGTTGTTGTTAAGTGTCATCGAGTCCGATCCGACTCATAGAGACTCTATGCACAATAGAGCAAAACATTGCCTGGTCCTGCGCCATCCTCACAACCGTTGTTCTGTTCATCATGCCTCAATATTAAATATTCTGGTGCTATCTGACTGTGTTCCACTGCTATTCATGAGGTGACTAAACCTTCAAAACTAGTCCACCTTTCCAACTTCCTAGTCTGTCTTAGTCTGGAAGCTCAGCTGAAACCTCTCCAAGGATGACCCTGCTGATATTTTAAGTACCAGTAGCATAGCTTCCAACAGCAGAGCAACACACGAGCCACCACAGTATGACAAACTAACAGATGAGTTGTGGTCACATAAGGCTAGCCATCTCAGATGGAATTGTGGATCTCTGTATATATTCAAAGGACTGCTCTTCACGGCCTCCAGCACCAGAGGCTCATGGAACACAGCAAATATTATTGGAGACATAGAAATCACTGTTTGGGCAGACACTGATTAATTACTCATTAAGTTCCAAGCCTTTCTAACTCAGTCCATTTTAAAAATTAAAAAAGCTAAACCCATCTCAGTCCATTCTGATTTATGGCAGTTCCATATGCATCAGGATATAACTGAGCGCCATAGAATTTCCTTGGCTACAATATTTATAGAAGCAGATCACCAAGTCTTGCTTCCATGAAGAAACTGGGTGGGTTTGAACTGCCAATCTTTCAGTTAGTAGTTGAATGTCAACCATTTGTACCACCTAGGGATCTAACCCCATTGTACAGAGGAGAAAACAGAGGTGCTGAGAGGGTGTTAATCTGCTGCAGTTAATCCAAACTCAAACCTCCCAGTATTGGCTCAAGGTCATCAAAAACATCTGTTTTCACCAAGTATGAAGTGGGTCTTCTACACAGAGGGGGTTTAACCTGACTTCCCATGGGTCTCAGAGCCAAGTTTAGAGTCCAGTACACACAAACACATCCGGACTCCCCTAAGTCTCTCCTATATACGGGCAGGCAACATTTCTCTATATATGAAAAAGACACCACTTGGGAAAGACAAGCTGACATGCAGGAGCAACGAGAGTGCTTGGGGCCAAGATTAACACTGTGATGATATACAATTGAGAGGGATGTATTATTTTCAGCGGCTAAATCATACCCTGCACATTGTCCATTGATTTTTGCTTTTCCTCGGCTTGTAGGAGTCGGAAAGGTGGCCTTTGCTGTGATATTTCTGGCAGTTTGTATCCCAAGTGAGAAGAGGAATAGGCTGTGTTTGTTGAAATTAAAACACTAACCTAGAGAGAGCAGAAGGGAGGAGGAAGTGAGAGAGAGTGGTGTGGTGGGTGTAAGCAGAAGTAAACATATGGGGACTAGGAACAACGGGCCAACAATGAGGAGAGGAAAGGGAGTTCCAGGATTCAGGATACAGTGATCCAGGCAACGTAAGAATGGTAAACCAGCTGCCATCAAATCAATTGATTCATGGGGACAGATGGATGTTGTCCATGTGTGCCCGAGTCAAACAGTCCTTCATAGGGTTTTCATGGCTGGTTTTTCAGAGGCACGTCTTTCTTCTGAGGTGCCTCTGGGTGGACTCAAACTTTCAACCTTTTGGGTAGCCCCTGAGCACTTCACTGTTTGCAGTACCCAGTGATTCAATACAAAAAGGGTTGTTTGGTTTTGGATTCCGGCTCATAGTCACCATGCAGAGGGCTTCCAGGAGTCTTGGTGTGGTGCTGTGGTTTAATGCACTGGACTGCAAAGTCGATTTGAACCACAAGGCTGGCAGTTCAAGCTCACCAGTCACTCCTTGGAAACCCTATAGAGGGTCACTATGAGTCAAAACCGACTTGATGGCACTTAACAACAACAACATAGGGTTCCCGAGGGGTAGCTGATGGGTTTGAACTGCAAACTTTGCATTTAGCAGTCCAGTGCTTATCCTACAGTGTCACATGAGGACTTCATCAGAAGGGTTATTGTTGCCGCTACTAATAAGTGCCTTGGAGTCGGTTCCAACTCGTAGGTGTCTAATGAGTGGCCGGTGGGTTTAAATAGCTGACCCCGTGGTTTACATTCCAGTGTGATAAACATCTCATCAGGCGGTTGTTGTTGTTGTTAAGTGCCATTGAGTCGATTCTGACTCGTAGCAATCCTTTATAG
Source organism: Chrysochloris asiatica (assembly GCF_000296735.1). Taxonomy (NCBI): domain Eukaryota; kingdom Metazoa; phylum Chordata; class Mammalia; order Afrosoricida; family Chrysochloridae; genus Chrysochloris; species Chrysochloris asiatica. Next base: position 4,277,558 of record NW_006408691.1, on the reverse strand, counting down.
GGTTTCTGAGGAGCAACTGGTGAGTTGAACCACCAACCTTACTATTCAATCCGACTTTACAGTCCAGTGCTTATCGTACAGCACCACACCAGGACTCCAGTGGAGTTTATTGAGAGAAGATGGAAAGGAAGGCTGTAGAAAGAGGAACTGGATTCCAACAGGGTCTCTATGAGTCGGAAATAACTTTACGGCACACAGCCACCACCACCATCCCCAGGCTGAGCCTCGTTTTGATCCCTAGAGATGGGACCACAGAACTTATTCTAAATCATTGCTTTTCAGGCCCCTGGCTCCTGATACAGTTGATTAACAGCACCACAGCATGTCTAGGGCTGCTCCACAGGCCTGGGATTGAGCCCAGTCTCCCACTACAGATCCATGGCTTGGCCTTGGCCTTGCTTCTACCCAGGCCCCATTGTGGAGTTCCTGGTGGTCTCTGAAAGGGACTTCTTTGCCAAGGACTTCCTGTCCAGATCACATCCTGGCTCTGCCTGTCTTCCTGAATCATAGCCAAGGAGGAACCCAGGGTCAGCACCAGCCTGCACTCCCCACTGGCCTCAGCATGCCCACAGTTCACCCATCACAAACCACACCCCTCCTGTAGACTGGCACCAGTCCAACTCACCACCATCATCTCCTGGTCCCCGGCTTGAAGGAAACTGCTGGTACCTTGAGCTGTGATTGATTTCCTGGGATTTCTTCCATGGTGGGCAGCGGCTATTCAAAAGCTTACTTCAGAAAGCTTGTAAGTCCGTCTTCTGCCTATAACTGATTGGAATACCCTCTATCCAGAGGGTGCAGAGGAAAGTAACATCTCCATGGAGTGGTATCTAATCTGTTTGAGTGGGACTGATGAAAGAAGATGGGGATAGCACTCATGTGGTACAATAGTGAATAATTACTATCAGGACTGACTGTGAAGGTTGGAAATGTAAGGTAGACATTTTGTAGCAAAAGGAAGGAGTGGTTGACTTTGTAGTCCAGGAGCGGAGGTCCCTGGGACCATCAAGGGAGAAGAGCGGAGTGTGGGACCCTACCCAGAGAACGTGCCCAGTGAAGGAGGTTTCCTGCGGAGCCTCTGCATTACATAAAACCATAGGTGGAATCCTGAATCCCATCCAGAATCTTCTAAGATGGGAAATTTCCACTTGAAAGGACAAGCAGATCAGTCTAGAGCAAATAAAGGAACAGAAGATACTTCTTGAAAGAAAGATGAGCTGGGTACAGCATTGGGCCCACAATGAAGAACCAGAGGCCTAGACTGCTGCGTAGCCTCTTGTAAAGGGGACAAATAAGAGATCACCCGTTGGACAGACAGACCTCATTGTGCCCAACTATGCTTAGCATCAGTAAAGAAGTAAGGGGCAAAGGGCAAGGGGAGATGGAGAAGCAGCACTTAGACTGAACACCGAGTGGAAGGCATTCAGGAGAAGTCAGAAGGAGGTGAGGTTCGAGCCCCAGGGAGCTGTGGGAAGAAGATTCCAGCCCATGGAATGGCCAGCAAAAGGCCTGTTGCCTTCTCTCTGTGTGTGTCCTGGTCTCCTCTGGTATTTGGGGGGAGGCCAGTCTCAGAGAGCACATTGGGAGTGCTCCAGCCTCTTCTACTTTCTTGAAGAGTCTGGGGAGAACTGGTATCTAATATGATTGGCATACTTGAGCAATGAAACTGTCTGAGGCAGTGTCAAGGTCTAGTGAGAAGGAAGCCAATGTCCCTGGAGGGCCAAGGGGGTCAGGAACCAATGAGGCATCATCCAGGAACCGAGGGTGTGGTTCAGAGAGGGCTGGGAGGCAATGAGTGAACCAGAAAGTGCCAGTCTCCTCAGATTATGAAGTTGCTCTCTGGCTACCACCTGCCCAGGTAGGCAAGAGTGGGAGCAGGCAGGCCAGGTAGCTGTATCAGTAGCTTTGGTGGCACAAATGGTTTGGCTCAATGACTAACCTAAAGGTTGGTGGTTCAAACTCACCCAGAAGCACCACAGAAGAAAGACCTGGCAATCTGATTCTGGAAAAATTGTTGTTGTTGTTAGGTGCCACTGAGTCAGTAGTGACTCATAGTGACCCTATGTACAAAACAAAACACTGCCTGGTCCTGCGCCAACCTCACAATCATTGCTATACCTGAGTTCATTGCTGCTGTCATTATGCCCACCCATCTCATGGAGGGGGGTCTTCCTAGAGATTGTTGTTGTTGTTATGTGCCATGGAGTCAGTTCCGACTCATAACAACCCTGTACAGGGTTTCTGAGGCTGTAAATCTTTATGGGAGCAGAAAAAAAAAAAGTCTCATCTTTCTCCTGCAGTAGTTTCAAACTGCTGTGAGATTCGCAGCCTGATTCATAACCACTACGCTACCAGAGGATTAATCCACACCAAATCCGTTGCCATCAAGTTGATTCTGACTCATAGTGACCTATTAGGACAGAGAAGAACCGACCCATAGGGTTTCCAAGGCTGTGATATTTATGAAAGTGAATTACCACATCTTTCTCCTGAAGAGCAGCTGGTGGATTTGAACCATTGACCTGTTAGTAGCCATGTGCTTGACCACCGTGCCACCAGGGCTCCTTCCATAAAGATGACAGCCAAAAACACATGGGGTACCAGGAATTGGAATCAACTCCACAACAGCAGATTTGAGTTGGAGTTTTTGTGGGGGAAGGGGCTCCTACTGCAGCACATACATGTCTGTGTAGCTTGTCAGGGTGGGGTTGGGAATTAGGGCCCAGATCAGCATGGGGAATGGTACCCCTTCCTCCAGGCAGAGTGGCCCAGGCTCCGGGAGGACCCTGTCTGGGCTTTACGCCAGCTGGCTGCAAGCCACCAGCACACCTCGATGTCTTCTGAGCCGCTGCGCACGAAGTGGAGGGAAAAAAAGATAATTTACAATTGCAGTTTGAACTCCTCTCTCCAAACCCACACTCTAATCTAGCTCATGAGACAGATGGTGGGAGCACATTCCAGGACCGTGTTAGAACACATCGCTGAGAGCATCACCAGAGGACTTCTCCAGGGACCCTGGGGCAGAGGCCAGGGGCTGGCAGCCAGAAGCAGGAGCTGGCCTGTGGCCTCGCTTGTTTCCTCTGACCACCATTCTGCCCTACTCTCATCTCCAGGCAGGGAGGACCCTCAGAGGGCACAAAGACCCATCACAGAAGCCCAAGTCACTCCCACTTCAGCGACAGCTGTCTGCAGGTTGGGGTGGGGGAGAGGGAGAAATGGTGGTGGCCTTTCTGGGCTTTTCAAATTAAGGAAAAGGAGGACAATGCATCCAGAAGCCTCTTTCAAACACAGGCACCTACATCCCAGCAAAGAGCCCCACCTGGTCTGGGGAGAATTGTGAGAGGGACAAAAAAGAGAGAGAGAAACAGGAGCAGTAGAGTGTGTGTGTTGGGGGTGGAGGGAAGACACATGGGAGGAGTCAATCACCTTATGCAAATGAGATCAGGTGTGCCCAGAACCAGCTGTGCCTGTCATCACAGACACAGATCCTTAATCACACCAGTCCCGGAGGCCTCCCTCCCCCACTCCCAAATGTAGCTCTTTTCAGGAACACACCAAAAGAAGTGCACCTTCACAAACTTGGCAGGAACACTGAATAAATGAACTTGTTAATGACCGTGTGTCTTCCCATCTCATCCCAAGCTCATCCTTCTATGTAGTCATGGGAGGGCAAGCCACACAGAGCCCAAGAAGATGATGAGCGTAGACCCTTGGGAGAGACCTCATACAGCGGCCAGGCCATGAGGCTTCATGGTGGGGAGAGAACAGGACCTGACAGTACTCTGATGGTGCTCTGAGGTAAGGTGTCAGGAGAACCTCCAAGATAGTATCTGGGATGTCAGAGGACAAGACAGCCAAAGGTGCCCCAATGCCTGGGTGTGACCCCAAATGCAGACTGGAAAGTCTGCCTGAGAACCCAACAATAAGTATCTGTTGTTAACTTCCAAACAACACTGGTTGTGCCATAGGATAAGCACTGGACTACTAACTGCAAAGTCAGCAGTTCAAACCCACCAGCTGCTCCTCTAGAAAAAGATGAGACTTCCTGCTCCTGTAAAGATTTAGTCTTTGAAATCCTATAGAGATTCGAGTCAGAATCGACTCGATGACAGTGGGTTGGGTTGGGTTAGGTTGGGTTGTTAACTGCCAACAAATTGGCTCCAACTCACAACTCAACCAAACGCAATGCTGCCTGGTTGTGCTCCATCCCCATGATGAATTGTGATTGGAATGTGGTGATTCATAGGGTTTTTACTGGCTGATTGTCAGAAATAGGTTGCCAGAACTTTCTTCCTGGTCTGTCTTAGTGTGGCACTTCAGTGAAATATGTTCAGCTTCATAGCAAGACTGGTGGATGGCAGGTGGCTACACATGAAGGATCTTGGCTGGGAATCAAACCAGGGCTCCCACATGGAATGTGAGCACCCTACCACTGAGCCATCACTGCCCCCGTTTTTAAATTTTTTAATTTTTAATTACACAGAAACTCAATGACGTGAATGGGTCAAGCTTTTGGGATGGTGGGGATGGAGGTAGGACATGCTCCCTAACTACGACCATGCCCTGGTCACTAAACTCTGACCAGGCTATGTTGCTTCAAGCCAACTTGTGAGCATTTGTGGCCCAGCCTGAAATCAGTGAGAGCCAACCAAAGCCACAAAGACCTGGAAAGTTCTCAGAATCTAATGTTCCTCTGTGGATTATTACCAAATATTTTCAGCATAAATTCAATAAATTTCACAGAGTTTGCTTAATGCACTGCCTGCTCCTCCCTAAGAGAAAATAAGTGATTAATAATGATTAAAAAATGGAAATGAGAAATCCCCAAAAGACCATTTGCCGGGCAACTGAGAAGCCTGCAGAGCCAGCCAGGCATGAATTGGAATTGGACAGCAGACATGGCTCCCAGGAGAGGTCTTATAAGGATGCAGAGTCCCCAGGCTGCCCCCTTTGCTCTTGGAAAAACTGACCTCAAGTTCTGAAGCCATCTAGAAGGGCTGAAATCTGTTCCACTGAGAAAGAGGACATGGACGCCTTGGCACTGTGGCAGAGTGATCACATCCAACCTTGGTCCTTGGATCCAACCCTTCCCCTACAGCACATGGGCAACATGCAGGCTCTGCAGCAGTTTACCTGAACCTCATGGCCTGGGGCAGCACCCAGAATCTTGAGGAGGTCACTGTGCTCCAAGGACATGGCCTGACATGGTCATCAGAAATACAGGACAGACATCAGATATGGTATGGGTATCTGAGCATCATCATGAGCAAGTGAGACTCAGTGAATCCAACAGCAATGGGCTCAAATGTAGAATGATTGTGAGACTGGCAGAGGACCAGGCAGTGGTTCATTCTGTTGTGCATAAGGTCACTATGAGTTAATACCAACTCAGTGGCACCTAACAACAACAATATTTATTACTCCTTGGAAACCCTATGTTGTTGCAGTTTAAATGACATCCAGCCAGTTCCAACTCACAGAGGCCCTGTATAGGGTTTCCAAGGAGCAGCTGATGGGTTTGAATTGCAGATCTTGCCATTTGCAGTCCAGTGCTAACCTTTCAGCACCACACCAGGAATCTTGGAAACCCTATACAAGTACCTATTAGTTGGAATCAACTCAACAGTACTTAATAACAACTCATCAGATTGTCAGAGTATGGTGGCTTGAGTTTTGTTGAGATGCTGGAAGCTATATCACTGGTATTTTTTAACACCAGCAGGGTCACACATGGTGAACAGGTTTGAGCAGAGCTTCCAGATTAAGACAGACTAGAAAAGAGAGACAGATTATTTCTGAGTGATTATCCACTGAAAACCTTGTGAATAGCAGTTGAACATTGTCTCATATCGTGCAAGAAGATGAACCCCTCAGATTGGAAGGCAGTCAAAATATGACCTGGAAAGAGCTGCCTCCTTAATGACGTGAATGGATCCAACTTTTGGGACCTTCATTTGCTGATGGTGCACAACTCAAAATGAGAAGGAAGAGCTGCAAACATCCATCAATAATCTGAATGTGGAATTATGAATTTAGGAAATTGCAAGTCATTAGAAGTGAAATGGAATGTATAAAGACCCATATCTTACGCATTAGTGAGCTGAAATGGACTAGTATTGGCCATTTTAAACTAGATATTCACACGGTTTACTATGCCAGGAACGACAAATCCAAGAAGAATGGTGTCATATTGAGCATTTCAGAATCTTTATTGAAGTATTAACAACTGCGATATGCAGATGATACAACCTTGCTTGCTGAAAGTGAAGAAGACTTAAAATACTGATGATGATCAAAGACCACAGCTTTCAGTATGGATTGCATCTCACTGTAAAGAAAACAAAATCCTCACCAATGGAACAATAAACTACATTCTTATCAATGGTGAAAAGATTGAAGTTGTCAAGGACTTCATTCTTCTTGGATTAGCTATCAATACTCATGGAAGCAGCAATCAAGAAATCAAACAATGTATTGCATTAGGCAAATCTGCTGCACAAGACCTTTTTAAAGTGTTGAAGAGCAACAATGTCAGCTTGAGGACTAAGGTGCACCTGACCCAAGCCATGGTATTTTCAATAACCTCGTATGCATGCAAAAACTGGACAGTGAATAAGAAAGACTGTAGAAGAATTGATGCTTTTGAATTATGGTGTTGGAGGAGAATATTGAAAGTGCCATGGACTGGACTGCCAAAAGAACCAATAGATCTGTTTTGGAAGAAGTGCAGCCAGAGTGCTCCTTGGAGGCCAGAATGACCAAACTTCGTCTCTCATACTTCAGACATATTATCAGGAGGGACCAGTCACTGGAGAAGGATATCATGTTTGGTAAGGTGAAGGATCAGAGAAAAAGAGGAAGACCTCCAGTGAGATGGATTGGCAAAATGACAGCATCAATGGGCTCAAGCATGGCAACAATTGTGAGGTTGGCCCAGGACCAGGCAGTGGTTCATTCTATTGTGCATAGGGTCTCTATGAGTCGGTACTGACTCGATGGCACCTAACAACAACAACAACAATTGAAGCTTGCTGCTATCTCTGATAGAACAATATCCACATGCCCACAAGGAAGACCAGTTAATACCACCACTATTCAAATTTATGCACCAACCACTAAAACCAGTGATGATGAAACTAAAGAATTCTACCAACTTCTACAGTCTGAAATTTATCAAATGTGCAATTAGATACATTGGTAATTACTGGTGATTGGAATGTGAACATTGGGAACAAAGTGGAAAGAACTACAGTTGGAAAATGTTGTTGTTGTTGTTATGTGCTGTGGAATCGGTTCCGACTCATAGCGACCCTGTACAGGGTTTCTGAGGCTGTAAATCTTTATGGGAGCAGAAAGCCTCATCTTTCTCCCGCGGAACAGCTGGTAGTTTCAAACTGATGACCCTGAGGTTAGCAGCCTGATTTGTAACCACTACGCTACCAGAGCTCCTTACAGTTGGAAAATACGGCCTTAGTAACAGAAATGATGCTAGAGATCACATGATCTAATTTTGCAAGACCAACAACATAAAAGGTGACTATACACATAGACCTCACCAGACAGTATACACAGAAATTACATCAACTATATGTGTGGAAACAGACAATGGAGAAGCTCAATATCATCAACTAAAACAATGTCAGGGGCCAAATGTGGAACAGACTATCAATTTCTCATATGTAAATTCAGGCTGAAGCTGAAGAAAATTAAAACAATTCAATGAAAGTCAAATTATGATATTGAATATATCCCATCTAAGTATAGAGACTATGTCAAGAACAGATATGAGTTGTGGGATGATGTTATGAGCATACATGAAGAAAGCACAAGGTCATTAAAAAGACAGGGGTAAAAAAAAGACCATAATGGATGTCAGGAGACACTTTGAAGCTTGCTCTTAAGCCTATAGAACCCAGAAGGAGCAAGTAAAAGAGTAAACAGAAGATTTCAAAGGGTAGCTCAAGAAGACAAAGTAAAGAATTATAATGAAATGTGCAAAGACCTGGTGTTGGAAAACCAAAAGGGAAGAACATACTCAACATTTCTCAAGTTGAAAGAACTAAAGAAAAAATTCAAACCTCAACTTGCAATATTGAAGGATTCTATGGTTTTGGTGTGGTGCTATTGGTTAATGGGCTGGACTTCCAGGTCGGTTTGAAAGGCAAGTTTGGCAGTTCAAGCTCACCAGCTGCTCCTCAGAAACCCTGTACAGGGTTGCTATGTGTCGTACCAACAGCACTTAACAACAACAACATGGGCAAAACATTGAATGACGCAGGAAGCATTAAAAGAAGATGGAAGGAATACACAGTTATTG
>NW_006408691.1:4252831-4267421 GCF_000296735.1 Chrysochloris asiatica | reverse complement strand
AGGTTGGCCCAGGATCGAACATTGTTTCGTTCTGCTGTGCATGGGGTCGCTATGAGTCGGTTCCGACTCGATGGCACCTGACAACAACAACCATGGACTTCCAGAAGAAGAATCAAATCCATCTTGGAAGAAGCATAGCCAGAATGCACCTTGTAACCAAGGATGGCCAGACTTTGTCTCATGTACTTGAGACATGTTGTCAAGAGGGACCAGTGCCTGGAGAAGGACGTGATGCTTGGCAAAGAGGAGGGTCAGAGAAAAACAGGAAGACACCCAATGAGATAGATGGACACAGTGGCAGCATCGATGGGCTCTAACTTAACAATTGTGAGGATGGTGCCGGACCGGGTAGTGCTTCATTCCATTGTACATAAGGTCACTGTGAGTCAGAACCAACTCAATGGTGTTTAACAACAACAACAATATTTACAGAAAAAGCCTTAGTGGCACAGAGGTTAAGCAAGAACTTAACTAACTAGAAAAGATCAGTAGTTCTATGGAAGAAAAGACCCAGTGATCTGCCACTGAAAACTGTAACCAAGGAAACCCTAGAAAACAGTTCTACTCTGTCACCTACGGTTGCTAGGAGTCAGAATCAACTTGACAGCACTGAGCAACAACATTTATAAAGTATTACATAGAGTCCTTTGAAGACTTGGCTTCCCAGGAAGGCCCTAACAAAATACCACAAAGTGACTGACTTAAAAGAACAGAAATTGGTCTCCAGTTCTGGAGGCTGGGAATCAAGGTGTTAGCAGATTCGTTTCTCTAGGAGACTCTGATACAGAGCTTCTCTTCCCACTTCTGGTGGCTCCCGGAAATCCATTCTTTGACTGGATGATGCATCATTCCAATCTCTGTTTCTTTCTTTTGTCTCTGCACCTCTTCTCCTCTTTTCAAGGCACACCACTCAGATGAGATTAGGAACTCCATTAGGGAAGTCCCTGGGTCATGCAAATGGTTAAAGGTTGGAGACTCCAAAGGCCTGGTGATCTACCTCCAAAACCTCAGCCATGAAAACTCTACAGAGTCACCATGAGTCAGACTCTACTCTGCAGCCACTGACTTTACTTCCGTATAACCTCACACTAACTTAACTGAGGACATCTTCAAAGACCCTATTTCCAAACAAGGGTTAAGACTCCAATGTCTTTTGGAGGAGACACAATTCAGTCTAGAACAGGTAATAATGAGGGAGCTGGTCAAGTTCCAGTTTCAGTGGTGCGCTTTAAGGTTATTCTGCAAAGCTTGTTTGTAATTTCTCCCACCTAAAGAAACACTGAGTGGCACAGTTTGCACTCAAGGGGAGTCCTGGTGTGGTGCTGTGGGTTAATGCACCAGACTGCAAAGCTGTTTGAACTGCAAGGTCGGTGGTTCAAGCTTAGCAGCTGATCCTCAGAAACCCTATACAGGGTTGCTATGGGTCAGAACCGACTCAACAGCACTTAACAACAACAACTGACCTAAAAATAGGAGCTCTGGTCGCATAGTGTTTATGAATTGGGCTGCTAATCTCAAGGTCAGCAGTTCGAAACTAGCAGTGGTTCCACGGGAGAAAGATAAGGCTTTCTGCTCCCGTAGAGATTTACAGCCTTGGAAACCCTATGCAGGATCGCTATGGGTCAGAATCAACTCAATGGCACTTAACAACCACAACAAAACTGACCTAAAAGAGTCCTGGTCTAGTGCTGTGGGTTAATGCACTGGATTGCAAAGTGAGTTTGAACCACAAAGTCAGTGCTTCAAGCTCACCAGCCACTCCTCAGAAACCCTATACAGGATCACTATGGGTCAGAACCAACTCAACAACACTTAAGAACTACAACACTGACCTAAACGCCAGTGGTTTGACCCTACCCATCAACAGTACATTAGAAAGGCCTAGAGATCTGTTTCCATAAGTCAAGAAAACCTTATGGGGTAGTTCTACTAGGTAACCTATGGAGTCATATTGATTTGAAATTGACTCAAAGGCAATAGGTTTAGATTTAGGCTTGGGGTTTGGGGACTGGGTTGGGTTGGGATGGGCGGGGTTGGGTTGGGTTGGATTTGAAACACCATAAACTGGAAGGCCAAGGGTTTAAGTCCTGCTCCACTACTTTTGTGTTGTAGAAAGTCACTTTATCTTAAAGCCTTGAATTCCTTACTTGAAAAAAACAGAAATCATGACCCCTTCTCCAACCATTTCCAAGAGCAGACATGAGATCAAGGCTTCAGAGGGGACCCTGAGAAATGTGAGCTGCCTTTTTGTTTGTTTATTTATTTAGATAAACATCTTCCAAAACAGGAGCTGCCATTTTGTTTTAATTTAAATAATCCATTTTTGTTGCTGCTGAAAAGACACATGGCAGAACATACTAGAATTCCACAATGTCTACCTATACAATTCAGTGACACTGATGACATTCTTAGAGTTTTGCCACCATTCTCACTTTCCTTTTCCAAATTGTCTTTCCTCTATTACCATGAACGCCTGCCCCCAAAGTTGATATTTGGAGTTGCCATTGGCCATTAAACTCATATAAATGGTTCTTCGAAGATCACCTGCTCAAGGTAGACATTCTTTACTAATAGAGTTAAACTATTAGATAAGCACTGGACTGCTAACCACAGGTCAGTAATTCAAACCCACCAGCCACTCCTTGGAAACCCTATACAGGTTTGGAACAAAATCAACAACAACAATATGTTCTTATATGCTGTAGGATAAACACTGAACTGCTAAATGCAAGGTTGGTGGTTCAAATCTACCAGCTGCTTCTCAGAAACCCTACACAGGGTGGCTATGAGTTGGAACTGACTCAACGACACTTAATAACAATTGCTGTTATTGTTAAAAGCCTTTGTCGAGTGGATTCCAACTCATAGCAACTCTGTATGGGGTTTCCAAGGAGCGGTTGGTGAGTTTGAACTGCCAACCTTGCAGTTCAAACCAACCATAGAGTTCAATGCTTATCCTACAGCGCCACACCAGGACTCCTAAATAACAATGAAAACAACTTTATTTGGTTTAAAGAAGGCTTCAGGGGATATTTTTGGTTTAAGGTTTAAAAATTGTCTCAGGGCAATACCTTCGAGGGTGGGTTACCATTTCTCCTTCTCCAATTGCAGAAAACAAAAGTGTTAGAGCATGTATTCGACGCACCCTCAATAAATCACAGCTCCAGGGCAGGAAAGGACGTGCCCACATGTTTGAAAGCCCAGAAAATCCTCTAAGAAAAGCCGAGTTTTCCTGAAGAGACGCAGCCGAAGGTCAGCACCGCTGTACCAGACCAATCCATTCTCCTCTGCTAATTATGCTGCCTGCCTGGCTGATAGCATTAGATGCTAACTAAGACAAGCTTTTCTGAGGTAATAAAAATGAAATTAAAAAAAAAAAAAATAGCAGTCCCTCGGTGGGAGGGTTTTTGGCGTTTCATCTGAATTTCGTAATGAATAATTTATATACAAGCTTTATTGGAGCCCCGTGCGTCACAGTAAATGTTCCAGGAGAGCGTACCCAAATATTTCAACATCTACGTCTCTCTGGTGGGTTCGACTGACAGCCCAAACCAGATTTAAGTTGTTACATTGCCGATTTACGAAAAATATCGTAATCTCACTTTGATTTTCATTTTTTCCCGGCTTTCATTGGGTGACGAATTTGAGAAGCACCGGGTATTGGAGGCAGCTGCTTCTGTTGGCTCAAAAAGGAAGGGCGGTTCAGAATTTTGGAGCAGGAAGTGATGAGAGGGGGGCCTCAGCTGTCTGAACACTTGTCTCCTGCAAAACAGCTATTAGAAGAAGAATGAGGAAAGAAAGAACCACCTGGTTCCGGGGGTTGTGGCAGTTACCCATAGCCATGTGTCCCTGATCAAAGGGAGAGGGGTCTAGGCCCTCGGTTCTGCACAAGGGAATTGAGGGTTCCTTAGTTATCATCATAGAAAAAGGAGGGCAGAGTGAGACGTTAGGGGGTCAGGAGACCTTGGTTTGTGTCCCTTTCCTAGCTGGGTTACTTGGCCCCTCTGAGCCTTCCTTTTTACACTTATAGAAAGGGATGAAGAGAAGCCAACTGCAAGGAGTATCCTAAGGATCTAAACAGGGCACGCAGGCACAGTGACCCATATTTGTCCACGCCTGTCTCAGTCTTTTCATGCTGTTCAGAAATACCACAAGTGGATTTAACAAACAGCCATTTCTTTACTCACACTCAGGAAACTAGAAGTCTGAATTCTAGGAGTTGGCTGTAGGCGAAGATTCTATGGGTGGGGTGGGGAGCTCTTTGGGTAAATTCCTGTCTTTTTCAGCTTCTGTAGCCCCAATGTTACTCGGTTTCCTGGTAATCACTGTAGCATCTATCTTCCCACCCGCCCCTCAACTTCCATGCTTGTGGCCGACCTGCTCTTTGTATCACTCAGCAGTGGATAAGTTTAGGGCCCACCCTACACTGATATTGCCTCATTCACTCACCAAAGAAAAGCTTGTTGCACAATAGAGTTGCCCCCACAGGTATTTTTGGAACAGACACAGCTCAATCCATAACAAAAACAAACAATGTGTAGATCAGTGAGTGGACATGCTCAGCCCAGCACCTGGAGGGAACACCCCTGGTCCTGAGAATGAAATTGTGGCGATTGCTGTTTCCATGGCATCAGGGAGGGGTGGTCCTGACTTGCTGCAGCATCCCGGGTGCAGTCCCTCCACACTCGTTGCCCTGGACGCACAGCTCCTTTGCTTTCTAGTGAGCTCTTAATAGTTTATCTTTTCATTCATGGATTCATCTCTATTGACTATTCAATACCCTCTGTGTTCTCAGAGGAGCTTTTATGCGATCAGTGGGCACACACAGTGTCCTTCTAGGACCTGGCAAGCACCCAATCCTAGGCCAAGCCCCACCCCACTCCACAAGAGAAGCAAACAAATCCACTGCCAGCAAGTTGGTACTGACTACAGCAACCTGGAAGACAGAGTAGAACTTCCTCAAAGGGTTTCCAAAGCTGGAAATCTTCACAGAAGCAGACTGCAACAGCTTTCTCCTCTAGAATGACTGGTGGGATCAAATCACTGACCTTTTGGTTATCAGCCAAGTGCTTCACCCATTGTACCACCATGGCTCCTGTGTCAATCCCAGAGGAGGTAAATGAAAGTAGGAGGGGAAGGGACAAGGATAGAGAAGACCCAGACCTTAACTGCCCCACCCTTCTGACCCCAGACAGGTGGGTGGCTCTGGTTCTCAGAATATCACCTGCATCTGATTCAATTGCGGGTGCCTGCACAGCAAAGGTCCCCAGGCTTTCAGCCCAATTGAGGGAACCTGGCTGGCCAAGAGACGCCCCCATTCCCCACAGGGCAAGAATAGATGGGGCAGAGTAAGTATAGCATCGATGTTGGGTTAGAGGAAAGCAGAATGGGGGCATGAGATCAATGTCCTGGAAACCACAGAGCACACCCCAATTTGATGAGACCAAGTGGCCATCCCATTTGCACAATGGCCATCTGTGGATGCTGGCATCAGCCTTCGGTTCCATTGCTGACTTGCTGCACAACTTTAGACAAGTTCCTTCACTTCTCCGCACTTCCATTCCCCATCTATAAAAGATCTTCCCAAAAGGAAGGCTGGAGGTCCTGAGATAAGATTTGCACAGGAAACCCTTGGCACCCTGCCTTTGTAGTTTCCTCCACTCTGCTTTCAGCTTTTTCTGACCAATCCACAGACTATTCAAGACAGCTACCATTTATTGCATTGATGCTTAATGCTACAAAACATTAAATCTACTTTGAGGAGGCAGCTCTTCCCAAGTCAGATTTTGAATGCCTTCCAACCAGAGCGGCTCATCTTTCAACACTATTATTGTTGTTAAGTGCCATCCAGTCAGTGCCAACTTAAATCAACCCTGTATAGGATTTCCAAGGAGTGACAACTCTATATCAGACAGTATTTTACACTGCCATTCATAAAGTTTTCACCAGCTTGTTATTTTGTGTTGTTGTTTTTTTTAGAAATAGGTCAACAGGACCTTCTTAATATTTCTTAATCTGGAAGCTCCACTGAAACTTGTTCACCATGCATAACCCTTGTTGTTGCTGTTGTTGTTGTTGTCAGGTGCCATCGAGTCAGAACCGACTCATAGCGACCCCATGCACAGCAGAACGAAACAATGTCCGATCCTGGGCCAACCTCACTACCGCCGCCACACTTGACACCATCAATGATGCCACCTGGCTGATCCATCTCATTAGGGGTCTTCCTCTTTTTCTCTGACCCTCCATCTTACCCAGCATGACATCCTTCTCCAAACCCTGCTTGTATTTTAATTATCAGTGGGATCGCTTCCAGCATTGTAGAAATACACAAGCCACCACACTGGACAAGCTGAGAGATGAGAAGTTTTACACCCGCTTTAGGAATGACTTAATCCTTTCTACTACTGTATGAAATGGAGAGTACAAACCATAAAGTCTTGTATCAACTCTGGGGACTCCTGGCACTTTCTCCGCCCATCTGTAAGAGAGCTAAATCCAAAAGCTGTGGTGTCTTGAATTTACTTCACATGACTTTTCTATCCAATGTCATCTTAATTCCCACCAAGAGATTGGGTGGGGTCATACAAATAAGGTATACAGGACTCCAAGGCTGGGATTGGTTATTTTTGCCCTTCAACTAGGTTTTAGAAGGAGCCGTCTTAGAAGTGGAGATGGAAAATCCCAAGACCATCAAGAAAAAAGAGCATGAGTGACACATGAGATCCCTACCAAGTGAAACAAGGATGGCAGAGGTGACTGGCAAGAGGCAATTGGCAAGAGGTGATGGCTTGGAGAGACAGAGCAGCTTCATGCTGTAGACCTGTGGACTAAGTAAAGCTGAGTGCTATTGGGCAGGAAATTGGCTTGCAGAATGTGCCCTTTGGGCATTCACAGACTGGCTAAAAGAGCTTTGCAACACTTGCCTGGGCAGGGCAAAGGCCACAGGGCCACGTGGTTGAGAGACAGAAGACAAGAGTGAGGCGTGCCTGCAATATGGCAGACAAGAGGCCTTCCTGACTGGAGAACTACTGCGTCCTTAGTTGTTTCTGATCCTGAATTGTACCCTGATCACTTCCCTAATAAACCCCACAATTGTGAATATTGCTAAGAGTTCAGTGTCCATTACAATGGATTGTCTAACCCAGATGTGAGGCAGAGTGCTGTGGAAGAGATGGCTGGTGTCAGAATAGGGTAAAGAAGGTTGTAGGGTAGAAGCATTTCTGACCTTTACTTCATAGGAATCGTCACTGGGCAGATTGTGAGTTTGATTCTCTGTCCTCCTTGGGAAGTGGTGGAAGTCAGACATGGCTCCCACGTGGTTTTTGCATGGGCTGTTACTTTTAACTCCTCCTCCTGATGCTCAGTCTTCAATTATCACCCCAATATTTCCTCATCAGTGGACGACAAACAAAAGAGCTGTACATTGCCCGAGGCACAATGCAGTTTGGTCAGTTCAGTCCCATGGACTTCCTTCAAGCCTGTTTACCAGCCCAGGGATCCTCATCTTTATTTTTTAGCAAGCCACATGGCTGATAGATTTTTATTTTCATCATCAAAATTACATAAGACACTATGACCAGTCTGAGATGCTACCCAACATGCAAACGAATAAGCAAGCCTGACACCATTTTGTTTTGTTTTTGTTGCTTATTAACTTGTCTCCTTTACTTAATTTTGTTTGGGAAATTGAATTTCATAGTTTTTGAACTATGTGAATTTACTATTTTTTGAACTGTCTGTGCATCACAGGTAGGTAGATAGGCACTATTAATGTTGAATTCTAGTACATCAAATCAAAAAGGTGCTTTGTTGTTATTGTTGTTATGTAGTGTACCGTGGAGTCGGTTCCGACTCATAGCGACCCTGCATAGGGTTCCTGAGGCTGTAAATCTTTATGGGAGCAGAAAGCCTTATCTTTCTCCTGTGGAACAGCTGGTAGTTTCACGGTAGTTTCGACCGTGAGATTAGCAGCTGATTCGTAACCACTATGCTACCAGAGCTCCTTTAAAAAGGTGCTTTGTTGTTGTTGATGTTATTAAATGCCTTTGAGTCAATTCCGACCCATAGCAACCCTGTATAGGGTTTCTGAGGAGCAGCTGGTGAGCTTGAATGACAATCTTGCAGTTCAAATGGCTTTTCAGTCTGATGCATTAACCCACAGTGCCACACAAGGACCTGGTGGTGGTGGTGGTTATGTGCCGTGGATTTGTTTCCAACTCATAGAGACCCTGTACAGGGTTTGCGATGCTGTAACTCTTTACCAGAGCAGAAAGCCTCATCTTTCTCTCGCGGAACAGCTGGTAGTTTCAAACTGCTGACCCTAAGGTTAGAAGCCAAATTTGTAAGCACTACACTACCAGACGAGTCCTGGTGTGGCGCTGTGGGTTAATGTGCCAGACTGCAAAGCCGTTTGAACTGCAAGGTCAGCGGTTCAAGCTCACCAGTCACTCCTCGGAAACCCTATATAGGGTGGCTATGGGTCAGAACTGACTCGATGGCACTTAACAGCAACAACAACACTACCAGCGCTCCTTACACCAGGACTTAGACCTTAATTAATTAATGTTTTCAGAGTCCTGCAGTGGCACTATAGGTTAAGCAATGGATTGCTAACAGCAAGGTCGGCGGTTCAAACTCATCAGCCACTCCTTAAAAAACTGTAAAGTGTCCTTATAAGTTAGAGCTGACTCCATGGCACTTAACACCAAGAACAGTAGTGATGCAAATACACACAATAAAACATTCATCACTTTCTACATGCACAATTCTATGACATTGATTACTCTCTTCATGTTAAACTTTTATCCAGGTCCTTTTCCTAAGTAGTCAACCACCATGTAAATAAATACAGTGCCCCCAAACACCACAGGTCTCTGCTTGTCATATTTGTGTGTTGCTGTAATGCTAGAGGCTATACCAGAACTTCAAATACTAGCAGGGTCATCCATGGTGGACATGTTTCAGCAAAACTTCCAAACCAATACAGACTAGGAAGAAGGCAAGGCAAGCTTCTGAAAACCTTATGAATAGCAACTGAACATTGTTTGATATCGTGCTAAAAATGAACCCCTCGGGTTGGAAAGCACTCAAAATATCATTAAGAAAGAGTGGCCTCCTCAAAGTAGAGTTGACCTGAATGACATGAATAAAGCAAAGCTTTCAGGACCTTCATTTTCTGATGGGAAATGAATCAAAATGAGAAGAAACAACTGCAAACATCCATTAATAATCAGAACATGGAATGTATGAAATATGAATCTAGGAAAATTGGAAGTCATCACATGAAATGGAGCATATGAAGATCAATATCCTTAGCATTAGTGGGCTAAAATAGATATTGGACATTTGAATTGTCCATATTGTTTACTATGCTGGGAATGACAAATTGAAGCGGAATGGTGTTGCATTTATCATCAAAAAGAGCATTTCAAGATCTATCCTGAAGTACAATGCTGCTTGTGGTAAGATAATATTCAGTGCCCACAAGGGAAAATACTTAATATCACTATTATTCAAATTTACACACTAACCACTAAGGCCAGTGATGATGAAATTGAATTCTACTAACTTCTTCAGGCTGAAATTGATCAAACATGCAATCTAGATAGCTGCATAATTACTGGTGATTGTAGTACAAAAGTTGGAAACAAAAAGGAAGGATCATTAGTTAGAAAATATTACCTTGGTGATGATGCTAGAGATCACATGATAGAACTTTACAAGACCAATGTATTGTAAATACCTTTATTCAACAGCATAATTGGTGGCTATAAACATGGACCTCACCATCGGAATACTCAGGATTCAGATTGACTATATCAGTAGAAATAGACAATAGAGAAGCTCAATATCAGCCAAAACAAGGCCAGGAGCAGATCATCAATAGTTCCTACGCAAGTTCAGACTGGAGCTGAAGAAAAGGAAAACAAGTCCATTAGAATGAAAATATATCCCACCTGAATTTAGAGGCCATCTCAGGATGACATGAAGAACTTCATACATGAAGAAAGCAGAAACAAAGAGAGAGAGAGAGATCTATAAAAAGACAGGAAAGAAAGAAAATACCAAAATAGATGTCAGAAGAGACTCTGAAACTTGGATATGGAGAAGGTAATGTGACTGAGCAGAGTAAAGCATTATGAAATGTGCAATGATCTGGAGTTTAAAAACCAAAAAGTAAGAACATGTTTAGCATTTCTCAAGCTGAAAAAAAATTCAAGCCTCGAGTTACAATATTGAAGAATTCTATGGACAAAATATTGAACGACAAAGGAAGCATCAAAAGAATCTGGAAGGAATACACAGTCACAGTACTGTGAAGGATGATCAACCATTTAAAGAGGTAGTAGATGATCAATAATCAACAGTATTGACAGAAGAAGTCCAAGCTTCACTGAAGGCATTGGCAAAAAGTAAAGCTCCAGGAACTGACAGAATACACATTGAAATGTTTCAATAAACTGGTACAACACTGGAGGCACTCACTTATCTATACCAAGAAATTTGGAAGACAGCTAGCTGGCCAGCCAATTGGAAGAGAGCTATATATGTACCCATTCCAAAGAAAGATGACCCAACAGAATGCAGAAATCATCTAACAATATCATTAGCATCACATGCAAGTAAAATTTTGCTGAAGATATTTTTTTTTTTTTTTTAAGTTGCAACAGTATATCAATAGGGAGCTGCCAGAGCATCAAGCCAGATTCAGAAGAAGACACAGAATGAAGGCTAGCTTTGCTGATATTAGATGAATCCTGGCTGAAAGCAGAGAGGAGTGCCAGGAAGATGTTTGCTTGTGCTTTATTAACCATGCAAAGGCATCTGACTGTGTGGATTAAAACAAACTGCAGTAGTCCCAGTCACTGGAGAAGGATCTCATGTTTGGTAAGGTGGAGGGTCAGAGAAAAAGAGGAAGACCCCCAGCGAGATGGATAGCCAAAGTAGCAGCATCAATGGGCTCAAGCATGGCAACAAAAATGAGGTTGGTCCAGGATCAGTCAGTGTTTCATTCTGTTGTGCATAGGGTCGCAATGGCATGTAACAACAACAACAGGAGTCCTGGTGTGGTGCTGTGGCATAAAGCACCAGAAGCTTCTGGGAAAACCCTATACAGGTTTATTATGAGTCGTGACAATATAGATAACATCATGACAAAAGCAACAACATAGATAACATTGCAAAGACTGGGTATTCCAGAACACTTAATTGTGCTCATAAGGAACCTATACATAGATCAAGAGACAGTTGTTCAAACAGAACAAGCTGATGCTGAATGGCTTAAAATCAGGAAAGGTGTGCACCAGGGTTATATCCTTTCACCAACCAAATTTAATCTGTATATTAAGCAAATAATCCAAGATTATAGAATAAGAACATGGCATTAGGAATGGTGGAAGATTCTTAACAACCTACAGGGTGCAAATGATACAATTTTACTTGCTGAGAGCAAAGACTTGAAATACTTCCTGATGAAGATCAAAGACCACAGCCTTCAGTATGGATTTTATCCCAATGTAAATAAAACAAAAATCCTCACAACTGGACCAATAAATAATATCATAATAAACAAAGAAAAGACTGAAGCTGCCAAGGACTTCATTTTGTTAGTATCCACACTAACACCCATGGAAGAGCAGTGAAGAAATCAAATGGCATATTGCATTAGGCAAATCTGCCACACACAACCTCTTTAAAGTGTTAAAGAATGAAGATGTCACTGTGAGGACTAAGGTGCACCTGACCCAAGCCATTGTATGTTCAATCGACTCATACATGTGAAAGTTGAACAATGAATAAGAAAGACCATAGAAAGATTGATGTATATGAATTATGATGATGGAGAAGAATATTTAAAAGTACCATGGACTGCCAGGAAAAACAAAAAAATGTATCTGTCTTGGAAGCAATAGAGCCAAAATACTCCTTGGACACGAGGATGGTGAAAACTCCTCTCGTACTTTGACATCCAGAGGTGATGATCAGAGAAGAACATCATACTTGGTAGAGTGTCAGCTAAAAAGAAGAAGACCTCTAAGAAGATGGATTGACACAATGCAGCAGCAAGAGGCTCAAGCCTAATAGCAATTGTGAAGATGACTCAGAAAGCAGCAGTGTTTCCTTCTGCTATGTGTAGAGTCACTATGAGTCAGAACTAACTCGACAGCAACAACAGGTGAAGAGTAGGGAAAATACAATGTAATCCAGAGTGTATTTTGATAGAAAACATAAGATTCTTTCTTGGCCTAGAGAAAAAGACTATTTACTACTAAAGCAAAGCAACATCTTAGCACCAGTTCTAAGTCCAAAATCTCACAGTGATGTGGTTAGAACCTACAGGTGTAGTGGGGTACACTATCAGAGAAGTACAAAATTATGAGACGTGGAGCTTATAAAGAGTTCAGCAAGATCTTATCTTTATTCTAGAATGTAAGCAAATCCTTTCCAAGTATGGGAAGGGAAGTCCTCTAGCTCTATTACCATGGAATGTAAGCAAAGGCTTCTGGTGGGGGGGTGGTGTTAAGTTCCGTCAAGACAGTTCTGACTCATAGTGAACCTGTCCTGGGTTTCCAAGAAGCAACTGCTGAGTTTGAACTGCCGACACTGTGACTCAAACCGACCTTGCTGTTCAGTACTTATCCTACAGTGCCACACCAGAACTCCTCTTTATCCCTAACTTCCATAGCATGTTTGCTATTCAACCAGTTTGCCGATGCCCTTTATTCAGGAGGCCCAGGCCTTGCACAACTGTGGACAATTTCTGGAGAACCTTCTCCCAACTACTGACTGACTGACTGAAATGCTTTCCTTTGGAGGCCTTTACTTTCAGCATTCCACTGAAATAAAAGGAGGAGAGGGAGGTCACATGGGTGAGGCGCCTGCCAAAGCTGAGAGTGGAAACACATCCATGAGAGCACACCACAGACAGATGGAAAGTACTGAAAGGACCTCAGACCAAAGGGATGGCCTGGCCTGGAAGAGGCAGAACTCCAGACCAAGGCAGCTACATCGTCTTCTGCAGGGAAGGGAACAGAGCCTGCTCGGGTGGAGCTCCAATATGAGACAGGAGAGAGCACTTTCTGCACCCAGTGTACACCTGACCCATCCTCCGGTAGTGAGTCAGGGAGCACAGAACTTGGGGACCTTCTAGATCACTTGGCAAACAAGCCACCTCTGCATCCCAGGGCAAAAAAAAGGACATTCTGAGCTTCATTCTCCACTGTGACCTGAAAAAAATGCAGTCGCCAGAGCTGAACTAAACCAAAAAGAGAAAACCCACTGTTGCTGAGTCAATTTTAACTTATAACAAGCATATAGGGCAGAGTGGAGTCCTGGTGTGGTGCTGTGGGCTAATGCATCAGACTGCAAAGTCCTTTGAACTGCAAGGTCAGTGGTTCAAGCTCACCAACTGCTCCTTGGAAACCCTATGCAGGGTCGCTGTGGGTTGGAAATGACTCGACGGCACTTAACAACAACAATACGGCAGAGTAGAACAGACCCATAAAGTTTCAGAAGCTATAAATCTTTACAGAAGCCTCATCTTTCTCCAGAGAAGTGGCTTGTGGGTTTGAACCACCAAATTAAATTAAACCCATAGGTAATGATGACTCCTCACCATTCTCTCTGCATTTTTCTCTAGTTGCTGGTAATTACCCACTTTGGTGATAATGGCAGCAGAGTGCAGCCCGCATGGTTTATTGCTGGGCCCAAGTTGATCCGGAAGGAGACAGCAGACCACCTCTGGGCACCTCAGTTGGGCCCAGACAAGGATTTCCCCATACACTCCCCAGCTGAGACCTCCAGGAGGCCTTCAGAGAGGTCCCCAGCTGGCCAACCAGACATACTGTTGGTGGGAACTTAATAAACTGCAGCATGAAATATTTATCCACTTACACGAGTTTAAGTAATTTAAGTTTGCTGGAAATCAGCTTC
The DNA here is from genome assembly GCF_000296735.1 of Chrysochloris asiatica. Lineage (NCBI taxonomy): Eukaryota > Metazoa > Chordata > Mammalia > Afrosoricida > Chrysochloridae > Chrysochloris > Chrysochloris asiatica. The sequence goes on along the minus strand of NW_006408691.1, from coordinate 4,253,486 downwards.
ATGTTTCCATTTTTAATGAGGCTTCTGGACAGCAGCCCTCCTGTCTCTGTCAGGTGTTGGGAACTGGAGCTTCCACAGAGCGATGCAATTTTAATCTCCCTCTACAAACAATGCTGAATAATGCAGCACATTGGCAAACGCAGTGCCCAGGGCAGGAGGGAAGATTGGGCCTTTAGCTTAAACTAAGGAATTCCACACCCAATGTCCTCCCAAGTCTCTACACACCCCATTGAACATGGAAGTACAGTGGGTACCTCTTAAACCCACAAAGACTGCTGTTGTTGTTAAGTGTTGTCCAGTTGGTTCCGACTCATAGCGGCCCCTATAAAGGGTTCCCAAGGAGCAGCTGGTGAGTTTGAACTGTGGATAAAACCAAGCCACACACATTGCCATAAAGTCAATTACAATTCATGGCGACCCCATGTGTTACAGAGTGGACAGTCCCATAGGGTTTTCTTGAATCTTTACAGAAGTAGACTGCCAAGTCTTTCTTTGGAGGCACCGCTGGGTGGGTTTGAACCAACAATTTTTAGGTTAATGTTGTTGTAGTTATTATTGTTGAGTGCCATCAAGTTGGTGTTGCAGACCGTGTAAGATTGGTCAGAGGTTCGAGGCCCTATAGGCCCGAGTGTAACAGATCTAGCCACTTGGCAGT
>NW_006408691.1:4250753-4252106 GCF_000296735.1 Chrysochloris asiatica | reverse complement strand
CCGTCAGGTATCTCCTCCTCGTGAACCAAACCCGTATGTCGAGGCAGGTCCCCAACAAGTTGGTTCCAACCCACAGTGATCCTGTATAGGATTTCTGATGTGCAGCTGGTGAGCTTGAACCACCAACCTTGCAGTTCAAATTGACTTTGTAATCCAGAGCATTAACCCACAGTGCCACACCAGATTAATAGTTGAGTACAGACTATATATACACAGGTACCTAGGCAGCTAGATGTTATTGCTGTTGTTGTTAAGTGCCATCGAGTTGGTTCCAACTCATAGCGACCCTGTATAAGTTTTCCAAGGAGCAGCTGGTGGGTTTGAACCTCTGATCTTATAGTTAGCAGTCCAGTGCTTATCCTACAATTCCTGGCAATTAGATAAACACCCCCCCCCAAAAGTTGTCCCAAAACCTGGGACTGTGAGACTTTGCAAATGTGATGACACTAAAGATCCTAAAATGGGAGATGCACCTGGATCATCTGTGTGGGTCCCATGTAATCACAAAGAGCCTCATAAGAAGGAGGAAGAATGGTCAGAGTCAGGCAGACATCAGAAGCAAACATCAGACAGGAGAGATGATGCTACCTGCTGGCTTTGAAGATGGAGGAAAGGGCCAAGAGCCAAAGAATGCAGGGGACCTCTAGGAGTTGGAAAGGAGGGAGCACCCAGAGAAAATGTAGCCTTTTTTACTCATTCCAGACATCTGACCTCCAAGTTTGTGGGAATTTGTTACAACAGCTGCAGGACACTCAGACCATGATCTTTTTTTCTTCCAACTTTCCCTCAATCAATCCATCCATCCCGGCTGCAGGGGTTCTCTATGTGTGGATTGAGCCATCCTCTTACCATTCGGCTGCTGTGTGCTGGATGCTTGTTCTCTCCTCTGAGGTTTCCTACGTCAGAAGAAAAATTCAGCCTCGGGGGAAGGAATGTTATTCACCCAGAGCTGCATCTGGCTTGGCCTCACCAACCCCTCCAGGATATTAGGAAGATTAAACCAAAGGCTGTCCAGTGATTCTGCCTCATAGCATGGATGTCAGGGTACAACTGTGCACCATTAGGTTTTCAACCACTGGTTTTCTGTAAGTAGATCATAAGGGCTTTTTTCTGAGACACCTCTGGGTGAACGTGAATCTTTCAGTGAACAGCTAAGCATTGAACTGCTGACACTACCCAGGTCCTCCGTTAGGAGGATGACAGAGTTAATATAAGACAAGCCCATAAATGGAAAACACTCATAAAGGGGAAATATCTTCTATCTTCAGGGTCTGTCAGTTTGTTGTTCTGTGGTGGTTTTCATGTTGCTATGATACTAGAAGCTATGCCAGCAATACTTTAAATACCAGCAGG
>NW_006408691.1:4245668-4246773 GCF_000296735.1 Chrysochloris asiatica | reverse complement strand
AGCCATCAAGGCAAGCAATCAAGTTCCCTCAGGACAAACCCCCCTGTAAGACTGAAACTCAAAAGGAACACATGAGCAGGCATGTAAGCTTGCTGAGGACCACATTAGTCTACTGGTAAGTGGAATAGGGGGAAAGGCAGAAGTAAAGAAATGGGCTGAGTTCGACCACGTTCCATGGACTCCTGTTGACCTGGAAATGAGAGAGAGAAGAGGAAAGGATGGTTGGTCCAAAGTGTGGTGAGACCTGGGGATACCTGAGCTCATGGACAAGGACATATCCACGGAGGGCTAGAGCTGAGAGTGAAGCACCCAACTGATATGAAGTGAGGAGAGATGCACAAGAATATACTAACATGCAGACAGTACCCATTTGACCTAGCCTCGATGGCCTGATGATAAGAACTTGACTAGAGGAAGATTTTTTTTTTTTAATTTTTATAAAGGAAATGAGGATAAACTGTTAAAATTTGATGAATTTAACCTATATTCATGGAGGTAGTCACTGTAAATACCAACAGAGAAGGAAGGAGTCTTCACATCAAGTATCAAAGCAATCTCCTCTGCACACAGCATAGATAGGGACTGGCAATTTAGACACTGGCTACTTAAAATGGGGGGGGTGATAAAGGTATGACATGACTGGCTTACAAGGTTTCAAGACAGAGTTTAGTTTAAGAGTGTGTGAGGGACGATAAAGTCCCCACTGAATAGTTTTCATCTTGTCTAGCTGGGTCTGGTTAAAAGAGATGGGGATAAGATTCTTATGATTCAATAGTGAGTAATTGTTATCATAACTAATTACAATTGTCACAATTGTAAAGGTAGAAATTTTGTAACAAATATAGGGGAGTAGTTAATCTTACAGTCCAGAAACAGAGGACCCTAGCACCATCAAGGGAGAAGAGCACAAGCGAAATGTAGGACCTTATCCAAAGAAGCAAAGATGGAGGCATAGATAGGGACATGAAAAGAGGGAGCAACTGAGGATTTTAGATTCATAGAAAGAGAGGGACTGAGAGCTGGCAGCCAGGAGGCAGACTTGCAGAATGTGCCCTTTGGTAGTGTAAATTATTATATATGCCTGAGTGTTAAAAAAAAAAAAAAA